>NW_027101186.1:1047688-1267688 GCF_029633855.1 Hoplias malabaricus
AATCCTGCCTGCCTGCTACGCTGGACCCACACCAGTTTGCTTATCGTTGCAACAGATCCACCGAGGACGCTATCTCAACAGCACTACACACTGCACTAACCCACCTCGCTTGGAAGCATGAGGAAGCATAAAGTAATCTAAATCTCCCTGGTAGGCGGCTGCGTTGACCTTGGACCTCAGAAAATAAAGTGGACCCACACCAGCAGATGACATGGGACACCAAACCGCCACTGACTGTGGAAACTTTACAGGGTAGCTCGAACAATGTGGATTCCGTGCCTCTCCTCTCTTCCTCCAGATTCTGGGACCTTGATTTCTATAGGAAATGGTCCTTGGTCTTCCAGGACCAAGATGGCATCGCGATCACACTGCGAGGCTCAGCGTCTTACCGGTTTTAGTGATGTTATACTTCTGTACTTAGCTATCTCCAGTTTTCTTGCGCAAATAACTCTTGCGAACTACAGTTACGACAGACAGACACTTTTGGAAATTAACATTCACTGCACAAACACCGGATTCAGCATCGGTTGGACTTTAACCAGCTTCAAAACAACACCCCTCCCCCATCTTGGACTTTCCGATCATCTTTCTTTGTTCCTGCTTCCCAAATACACTCCAGTCATGCAGAGGATTAAGCCTTCAACCAGAACTGTAAAGTTCTGGATGGATGGGGCTGACTCCTTCCTTCAGCAACAGTTCCAGCACACCGACTGGAGTGAGTATGCTGCCCGAGCCTGCACAGGCTCACACATCCACTTGGACACCTACACTAACTCTGTCCTGAAATGCATCAACAAGCGCTCAGGGTACAAGCGTCCTCTGTACCGCCCACTGGAGTCCCTGGCAATATGAAGAGACTAATAGCTATAGCCAAGCACTGCTACAAACGACGGATTGAGGAGCACTTTACCTCCTCTGACCCTCGGCGTATGTGGCAGGGAATACACACCCTGACTGACTATAAACCAACTAGCTTTGTTCCATCTACCAACAGTGCTTCACTCCCTGATGAGCTGAACAACTTCTACGCTCGTTTCGACCAGATGATATTGATATCTTCAATAAACGATCCTCCACCGACGACAACCCACTTGTACTTTCCAATTCGGACGTCAGTCACATGCTGAGCAGAGTGAATGATAACTTCCCCCAATAACTTCCAAGGGGTTTAAAAGACTAGTTCTTTCTCACTTGAAATCCTGCCTGCCTGCTACGCTGGACCCACACCAAATTGCTTATCGTAGCAACAGATCCACCGAGGACGCTATCTCAACAGCACTTCACACTGCACTAACCTACCTCGCTTGGAAGCATAAGGAAGCATAAAGTAATCTAAATCTCCCTGGTAGGCGGCTGCGTTGACCTTGGACCTCAGAAAATAAAGTGGACCCACACCAGCAGATGACATGGGACACCAAACTGCCACTGACTGTGGAAACTTTACAGGGTACCTCGAACAATGTGGATTCCGTGCCTCTCCTCTCTTCCTCCAGATTCTGGGACCTTGATTTCTATAGGAAATGGTCCTTGGTCTCCCAGGACCAAGATGGCATCGCGATCACACTGCGAGGCTCAGCGTCTTACCAGTTTTAGTGATTTTATACTTCTGTACTTAGCTATCTCCAGTTTTCTTGCGCAAATAACTCTTGCGAACTACAGCTACGAGAGACAGACACTTTTGGAAATTAACATTCACTGCACAAACACCGGATTCACGCAATCTTTGACTGTTTGTCTTATTCCTCTCTTCTCCTCAAAGAATTCTTTGAGCGTCGATCTTCCTTCCTGGTGATACTTAATCATTAATTTTAAGTTTGCCATAATAATTAACATTCCCTAATCAGAAGCCCTGGATGAACAGAGAGGTTCGCACTCTGCTCAAAGCCAGAGATGCTGCCTTCAGATCAGGATGCCGGGAAGCATACAGCTTGGTCAGAGCTAACCTGAGGAGAGGAATAGCTATAGCCAAGCACTGCTACAAACGCCGGTCCTGATTCACAAAAAAAAACAAAAGCAGATGCACATAAATGAAAAAACCTAATGCGTACAAAAGAAGGGCAAAAAACAAGACTGGTGGTCTGAGATTTCTTACCATGGCATCCCTCAGCATAGAAGCGCTCAGGGTACGAGCGTCCTTTGTACCGCCCACTGGAGTTCCTGGCAATACGAAGAGACTAATAGCTATAGCCAAACACTGCTACAAACGCCGCATTGAGGAGCACTTTACCTCCTCTGACCCTCGGCGTATGTGGTAGGGAACAACACCCTGACTGACTATAAACCAACTAGCTTTGTTCCATGTACCAACAGTGCTTGACTCCCTGATGAGCTGAACAACTTTTACACTCGTTTCGACCAGATGATATTGATATCTTCAATAAACGATCCTCCACCGACGACAACCCAATTGTACTTTCTACTTCGGACGTCAGTCGCATGCTGAGCAGAGTGAATGCACGGAAGGCAGCTTGCCCTGATGGTGTACCTGGCCGTGTGCTAAGAGCTTGTGCTGTGGAACTTGCGGGTGTCTTCGCTCACATCTTTAATGTTTCGCTTGCCCAGGCAGCTGTACCATCTATCTTTAAGTCAGCCATTATTGTGCCTGTGCCTAAGCATTCTACTGCTTCAGACTTTAATGACTTTCGACCTGTAGCACTCACCCCAATAATTTCCAAGTGCTTTAAAAGACTAGTTCTTTCTCACTTGAAATCCTGCCTGCCTGCTACGCTGGACCCACACCAGTTTGCTTATCGTTGCAACAGATCCACCGAGGACGCTATCTCAACAGCACTACACACTGCACTAACCCACCTCACTTGGAAGCATAAGGAAGCATAAAGTAATCTAAATCTCCCTGGTAGGCGGCTGCGTTGACCTTGGACCTCAGAAAATAAAGTGGACCCACACCAGCAGATGACATGGGACACCAAACCGCCACTGACTGTGGAAACTTTACAGGGTACCTCGAACAATGTGGATTCCGTGCCTCTCCTCTCTTCCTCCAGATTCTGGGACCTTGATTTCTATAGGAAATGGTCCTTGGTCTTCCAGGACCAAGATGGCATCGCGATCACACTGCGAGGCTCAGCGTCTTACCAGTTTTAGTGATGTTATACTTCTGTACTTAGCTATCTCCAGTTTTCTTGCGCAAATAACTCTTGCGAACTACAGCTACGACAGACAGACACTTTTGGAAATTAACATTCACTGCACAAACACCGGATTCACGCAATCTTTGACTGTCTGTCTTATTCCTCTCTTCTCCTCAAAGAATTCTTTGAGTGTCGATCTTCCTTCCTGGTGATACTTAATCATTAATTTTAAGTTTGCCATAATAATTAACATTCCCTAATCAGAAGCCCTGGATGAACAGAGAGGTTCGCAATCTGCTCAAAGCCAGAGATGCTGCCTTCAGATCAGGATGCCGGGAAGCATACAGCTTGGTCAGAGCTAACCTGAGGAGAGGAATAGCTATAGCCAAGCACTGCTACAAACGCCGGTCCTGATTCACAAAAAAAACAAAAGCAGATGCACATAAATGAAAAAACCTAATGCGTACAAAAGAAGGGCAAAAAACAAGACTGGTGGTCTGAGATTTCTTACCATGGCATCCCTCAGCATAGAAGCGCTCAGGGTACGAGCGTCCTTTGTACCGCCCACTGGAGTTCCTGGCAATACGAAGAGACTAATAGCTATAGCCAAGCACTGCTACAAACGCCGGATTGAGGAGCACTTTACCTCCTCTGACCCTCGGCGTATGTGGTAGGGAACAACACCCTGACTGACTATAAACCAACTAGCTTTGTTCCATGTACCAACAGTGCTTGACTCCCTGATGAGCTGAACAACTTTTACACTCGTTTCGACCAGATGATATTGATATCTTCAATAAACGATCCTCCACCGACGACAACCCACTTGTACTTTCCACTTTGGACATCAGTCGCATGCTGAGCAGAGTGAATGCACGGAAGGCAGCTGGCCCTGATGGTGTACCTGGCCGTGTGCTAAGAGCTTGTGCTGTGGAACTTGCGGGTGTCTTCTCTCACATCTTTAATGTTTCGCTTGCCCAGGCAGCTGTACCATCTATCTTTAAGTCAGCCATTATTGTGCCTGTGCCTAAGCATTCTACTGCTTTAGACTTTAATGACTTGTGACCTGTAGCACTCACCCCAATAATTTCCAAGTGCTTTAAAAGACTAGTTCTTTCTCACTTGAAATCCTGCCTGCCTGCTACGCTGGACCCACACCAGTTTGCTTATCATAGCAACAGATCCACCGAGGACGCTATCTCAACAGCACTACCCACTGCACTAACCCAACTTGACTGTCAAAACTCATAGGTGAGTATGCTGTTAATCGATTTTAGTTCTGCATTCAACAGAACAATTCCGTCTATGCTGATATCCAAACTCAACCATCTGGGTATCAGCACATCACTCTGCCACTGGATTTTAGACTTCCTGTCTAACAGACCTCAATCTGTTAGATTAGGCAAACTTCATTCATCAACCATCACCTTGAACACTGGCATTCCACAAGGTTGTGTTCTTAGCCCGATTCTGTACTCTCTCTTCACCCATGACTGTGTACCTGCCTATGGTTCAAACACCGTAGTCAAATTCGCAGATGACACCATGGTGATAGGCTTGATTACAGACAATAATGAAACGCCCTACCGGGATGAAGTACAGCATCTGTCCTTGTGGTGCCAAAACAATAACCTGGTACTAAACACGCTCAAAACAAAGGAGATCATCATGGACTTCAGACGGACTAGGAATCAAGCTCACGCCCCCATTTACATCACCGGAACTGCAGTGGATGAGGTGTCCAGTTTCAAGTTCCTTCGAGGACATCTACCATAAACGCTGCCTGGGCATGGCAAGAAAATCACTATAATATCACTACTGCACTTTATGTAAATTATGTAAATAATGTTATATATTGCACTTCTGGTTAGATGCTAACTACATTTCATTGGCCCTGTATTGTACTCTGCACAATGACAATGAAGTTGAATCTAATCTAATCTAATTTACTTTAATCAGGGAACATAACTTTGGACCACTCAGGAGCAGTCCAGTCCTTTTTCCTGACGCTGTCTCTTGTTCAAGAGTGGCTTGGCATAAGGAATATGACAGATGAAACCCATGTCTTGCATACATTCAAATTTTATGACCAGCACCTGTATGTGCTTGTATAATTTAAACTACTGATTCTTAACATTGAGGTTGCCCAGAAGCTCAATGTTGTATTGCAACTCTTCGCTTCCACATTAAATTACCTGACGCTGGATTATAACTTACTTCTGAACGTCGTCGTTCCATTGTCTTGGGCATGATTTTAATGTGTGAGCAATCTTTTTGTGCTGACTATATGCAGGTGTATTGTTTAACATTCGGATTCTGACTGGTGTTCGCTCAGAAGCTTTTACATTTTTCGCTTCCACCTTAAGTAATGCAGCAGTAACATTAGCTAACTTGAAAATCTTAAAGTAAGGCGTTCGGACAAGAGTTTCAGAAGGGCAGGCTGGCTCACTGTGGTTACGTGTTTGTTGGTTTACTGGCATTATAAATATATCAAAGATAGTTGGAAACTTTGTGAAAGGACTTTTGTGTTGCCTTATCAAAGTAGCCAACACTTTAAAATGTTAATGTCTATGGATGTTGGGTATGTTAAAAGTATTAAAAACATTACAAAACACTTCAACGAATGATATATATTTATACGCCATCCCAATCCCAATATATTTGCCTGTAATGGAATGTAATGGAATATATTGGAATCGGGACGTTCCGGGAGCCACCTGGTGGATTGATGCAAAATTGCGGGTAAAAGGCCGAAACTTTGAGGATTTTTAGCTCCCACCACGTGTGCCCAGGACTCGACCCCGGGCTCTGCAAAAAAAATCGTCTAGGGGCCGCTGCGCGCTAGGCCGATAAGGTCCACCAAGCAGCGTATCATATATGTGGATTGGGATGGTGTGGTACTACGAAGAGGTAAGCAAATGCTATTTTCTCGATTAAATGGCCTTTCGGAACTAAGACCCCACCACCACCTGTTAGGTCTAAATGGAATTGTGGACACATACTCCCATTTGTGGCCAGATGGGAGTATGTCAGTGTAGTTTTTATTTATTTTTTATTAAGTTAATGCAACATATGATTGGTCATTTGAAAATGGTACTCGGGCAGCTAGTACTTAACCTTTTCCATGTTAAATATTTCAGATTATTCCAATTTTGGACATTTCAATTCCAACATTACTGATTATACAGAGTCTTGTACAAAAAAAGAAGGCATAGATTTGAAAACGTTCAACGTACACATGTATCATTGTCACAAGCATTTTAAAATGTGTACTGCGTACACATTTGAATTTGATATGTATTTTTTGAAATTGTGATGGAGAAAATAAGGACAAGTATTAAGAATTGAAATCTAACAGAGCATTTGGAATCAGAAAGTAGTTTATTTAACCTTAAGGTGGTCAACATACAATAGCAGAGAGTACTATGTGAATGTGGACAAAGAAGATGTTTTCACAGAGATATTTATATAGGTAGTTTATACGTCATAACCATAAGATAATCACTCGATGTTTCTGCAAGCTTAGTTTCCTTAGAGACATCTCAGTTTGATATACAAGATGTGGTTTGTTCTAATAAAGCATTGACCTCGAGCTGACCTGACATACACTTAGTTTGTGAGTTCTGTTGATGATTAGAAATTAACATACAGACAAACAAGCAGACAAGTTCTTTCAACAGAGACATATAAAAATTACCATTACAGAAATATCTGAGTTTGGATATCCCTATCTTACTCATTTTCCTTCAGAAAAGGGTACTTAAATATCAGAGCTTTACACACTTGCACATACTCATTTGTAGATGTATTCCTTTGAAGCATAATTTAAAACAAATGAAAAAAAAAACAAAAAAACAGAGGAATTCAATACTAAAATACCTACATGCAACATTGAGACATGCTTTGGTACTGTGTTCTTATAATGTTTTTTTGTGAATTGACTACACTCAGAGTCAGAGTCAGAAAACAGCGCTGGCCCACAGCAGGCTCAGTGTCACTTCGTCAGCAGTCATGGGGGTCCAGGTGTATGGAATGGCGTTGGTCTCTTATAGAACAGCGTTGGGCTCTAAACGTGTGAACACATGCTCGTTAACACGTTATTAAAAATTTGCGTGTTGACACGTAAAATTTTGTCGTGATAACGTGACCAAAATTGACACGTTTACACGCTTCTTAAGGTTTTTGCCAATGGGAGGCCTCAAATCCGGGCGTACTTACATATTCATGATAGGATTTACATCACACCCTGTAGCTGACACGAAACATAAATCCTTTGTGAACGTAGTCCCTACGTTTCATCTGAATTATTCATAACATAGTGAGCTAAGCACTGACCTGTGGCTACGTTGAGCCCTACATGAGCAGTGTGAAGACAGCAATATTAGTAAGCTGATCCCCATAGCAACTGGAAGTTTATGTTTCACAATAAAAAAACTGGTGTTTAGTACCTTAAAATTTGTAAACATGCATATTATTATATAACTTCATTCATAACATGCTCTAAAGCTTTCCATAATTTTATAACAAACAAACATCACTATTCACTATTCATATGTGTGTGACACATACTGAGGCGTAATTCATTCACATTGATTAATTATGTGCATTATTTTAATAGCATACTGCTAAACAATACGGTGTCAATACAAACCCATAGTGAAATTAACTTTCCAGATCCTCCTCTTTCTGTAAACATGTATACTATGTTTAAATATACATTAATTTACTCATGTGTTATTTAATTATGTGTATATACTTATATATGTTAAGAGAGGATAAATCTCCTTCAAAATTAAATTGAACAAAAAAAATCTGAATTAAAAAAGATCTTTTTTCAGCAGTAAATTCAGTGGGCCATGCTTTGGTACTGCGTTCTTATAATGTTTTTTTGTGAATTGACTACACTCGGCTCAGAGTCACAGTCAGAAAACAGAGCTGGGAGTGTTCTTCGTCAGTAGTCATGGGGGTCCAGGTGTATGGAATGCCGTTGGTCTCTAAGCGTGTTGGATTTGACCATGTTTTTTTATGAGATTTTGTATAAACATTATACATATATAAATACGTTTAAAAGCACGCACGCACACACACACACATATATATATATATATATATATATATATATATATATATATGTATATAAACCCCTCATTTCAACCACCACTGAACTGCTGAAAAAGCCCTTTTATAATTTAGAATTTTTTGTTCAATTTCATTTTGAAGGAGATTTATCCTCTCTTAATGTATATATAGAAGTAGATACACATAATTAAATAAAACATAAGTAATTTAATGTATATTTTAACATATACATGTTTACAGAAAGAGGAGGATCTGGAAAGTTAATTTCACCATGGGTTTGTATTGACACTGTATTGTTTAGCAGTATGCTATTAAAAGAATGCACATAATTTATCAATGTCAAATCTCAGTATGTGTCACACATAGTGTGAGAGAATAGTGATGTTTGTTTGATATAAAATTATGAAAAGCTTTAGAGCATGTTATGAATGAAGTTATATAATATTATGCATGTTTACAAATTTTAAGGTACTAAACACCAGAGGTTTTTTATTGTGAAAAATTAACTTCCAGTTGCTATGGGGATCAGCTTACTAATATTGCTGTCTTCACACTGCTCACGTAGGGCTCAACGTAGCCATAGGTCAGTGCTTCGCTCACTATGTTATGAATAATTCAGATGAAACGTAGGGACTACGTTCACAAAGGATTTATGTTTCGTGTCAGCTACAGTGTGTGATGTAAATCCTATCATGAATATGTAAGTAGGCCCGTATGGATTAGTTAAATGCTGTTTTAACTACAATAACTGAAAAATATCACTGGTGAACGAGACAAAATACATATTCAAATATAACTGATATCACAACAAAAATATAGAATTAGAAACAGTACATAAAAACCCAAACAAAGTGTAGTGTAGCGAAACTGGTGGACTCTCTCTTTGTCTGTGTGTGGATGGATATAATCTCGGTGTGGGGACTAAAACTTGTTTACAGACTCACATTTTTAGTTATACAAATACACACGTTTTTTTGTGTGTACAATTGTTTACATGTGTAAGGAAGAGACGTTATAAAAAAATAATTAAATACTCTATAAAGGACTTAAATCCAGGATAATAAGTCTGAATTAATGAAGACATGGCCCCTGTGCATAACTCGTGCGGGAGCTGGCAACGCCAGCCATGGATCTTTCCCATTGAAGCCAGTTTGCTACGGTCTCTTTTAAATATCATTTGATTAGAATACAACATTTTACATGTGCTTAATGAATATATTTTTTGTTAAATATTGGTTTTAATCATAAATGTGTTGCTTTGTCAGTTAGCAAAGTTACATCAGCCAGTAATGTTAAGCTACAGCCCGGTCTCACACCTACTCGTGATATAGTAATCTACAATTCATGACATATCGCATATTTTCAGCATGAATTGCAGTCTCCTATATATGTGACTATACCACGAGTAGGTGTGAGACCGGGTTGTAAGCTATCACTACCTCAGGATGTAAAGGTCTTCCATGTGTCTTAGCAAATTGCAAATAATTTAAATAAATGTTTTACAGTTACTGAAAGACATCTACGAAGAAATGTACTGCTTAAATTTTAATTGTTATTTTATTATTATGTTTTTTACAGTATATTTGTATGTTAGCGTCTGCTAATGTTAGCTAGCATCCAGTTAAAATTTCTCCTGTTCCACCTTAAACAGAGTGACAGTTATTTTCTGATGAAACAAGAACAAAAAGTAACTGCTTCAGCATTTAAAAAAGAACAGAAAACTCCAGTATTGTGCTTGTAAATATGGATTAACATTTAGTGCTAGTTTTGCTATGGCATATATATATATATATATATATATATATATATATATATATATATATAAATATATGTATATATATACACTGTGTGTGTTTTGAAAATAACATTGTGTTTGGTATTTAATATGCAGACTTTAAACTTTGGGAATTGTGTCAGTATAACAATTAATTTATGTTTTGTATTATTTATTCCAGATTGCAAACATATGTTCCTGCACTTTTTTAAACTTCTGGTTTTTTTTTAACTTCCTGCTATATATAGTGTGTTGAAAAAATGCATATTTGACAACACAAGAAATTGTATAAAACTTTATCTAGACAGTATAATAATTACATTAAGCAAGACCATAAATATTTTGCACAAATCACTTATATAAGCCTTTTAAAATTCTAGTAAACTGAATGGAGAAAAAACACATAGGGAAGAAATATGAGCATCTGCAATATCTTCAGACCATTCAGCTATTTATTATAATGTTTGTAACAGCTATTTAATACTAAAATTTAATTCAAATCAAATTGTATTTATATAGCGCTTTTCACAACAAAAAGTCGTCACAAAGCAGCTTTACAGAGATCCGGGTCCAAGCCTCCTATGAGCAAGCCAGGGGCAACAGTGGCAAGGAAAATCTCCCTCAGCACATGAGGAAGAAACCTTGGAAGGAACCAAGACTCATACGGGGAACCCATCCTCCTCGGGTCGACACCGGAGACACAACAGAGAACAGAACAGAAGTAAAAGTGAAATGGTGACAGATGATGTAATGTAAATGTAATACATTAGTGATGTATGAGTCTGAGGAAGGAGAAGGTGATCAGGGATTCTGTGTGAGTTAAAAGTAGGTGCAGAGTTAATCTGAGGTAAAACAGCATGGCCAAGCATGATAGTGTAGATGAGACAAGGCCAGGATCTTGTACAGGATACACAGGGGCTGGATCAGGGCAACACCTGGAGAGCAGCAGGACATCTCAAAGCATGAGAGAGAGACAGGAGAAAGAAAACCAGACAAAGGGAACAAAAAAATACAGAGGTTAGTAGGGTCATGGTAAAGAACGGGCAAATTTGTCCTGCGAAAAAAGCTTCCACGGGTCAGGCAAGAGAACCCAGCGGCAGACAGCGCGTTGGCGGTTACTAGAAAGCTAACTAAAAAAGCTGTAGCTATGGTAGTATGACAGGGTTAATACAGAACAGTGATAATTAACCTGATGCTGTGTATGGGGAAAAAAGCTTGTCCCATTTAGGGGTGGGGTGGGCATGGCTAGGTCCCAGAGGAGGTTTCAGAGCACCTGTAAGTCCAAAATCGATGACCAAAGGAGATTCACGGTGAATGTAGTCTTCTAAGACCCACCCACCCTTGAAACTTCTGTCAAAACTCAAGCAAACCACGAAGCAGACTCTAGAGAGATTCCAGAAGCAAAAGACCTTATCAGCAAAATCCATAAAAACAATAATGAAAGCAAAGACTGGCAAAATGCAAATGAAATAATGTCAAATAACTGCAAAGAGTATCTTATAAAAATGAACTTGGCATAAAAAGTAAGGAAATTTGTGTTTGGTAGATTATTTTTTTCTTGTTGTAACAATGCTTCTTGGCAGTTTATCTCATACCGTTGGAAAGCCTGTTAATTTCCCCTTTAAACGGTGCCACATTTGTAAGGAACATGCATTTGTGGGATGAGCAGTAGAGCTGAGAATGTGGGTTGCGCCTCTTTAAAAGGTAAATGTGGCATCATTTAACAGGCTTTCCAACTGTATAAGATTTATTGCCCAGAAGCATTGTTACAACCAGGAAATAATCTACCAAACACAAATAACACAATTTTAAGAAATTTGTTTATTGTTTTTTGTAGAAATTTTTAAACAGAATTATATTTCTTAAAAAGTTTAGCTTTTTCAAAGTTTCTGTAAATACAAGGGTGTGTTTAGTGTTGAGTGATATTTTTTTTAGAACTGGTCTAAACTACCTCCATGATAAAGTTTTTATAGCAAAGTTGTATAATTAGTGTTCATTGTAAGTTGAACCAGAAAATTTGCACTGAAATATTTTTAATATGTTTACTGTATCATCTTTCAATAAGAATATAATTAATTAATATAATGTGTGTGTGTGTGTATTTATTTATTTTTTTTCCACATAAGATATCAACACAGAGGTGTCTTACACGAGGGGAAAAAAATTGTTGAACTGATGGAAGATGAATGCTGATGCAGCACCACAGACACTTGTGATAATGGGCATTGCAGCAGTGGTAATGGGCAGTCTTTGAATTTACCACAGCCTTCATGAAGCATTTTAGACAGCTGAAATTCGGTGTGGCTTTTTTGAATTTGTTCTGAAAAACGTGAGTTGGTGTTGTGGGCTGTGTGACAAGAAGTTTGTGCAGTCAAATAATACGTTGTGATTAGCAGCTATCGGATTCTGGAGTTTTCAAGCCCCAAAGAGCAGAGGAGCGCGCGCCATGTCAGGTTGGTAACAGTCATTTTGTTTGAAGTTTGTGTTTTTTTCTTTAGCCATCTCAAGTGAACAAAGTCATCAAAACTTTTTATTGCATTAGGCTTACTTTTCTAATGTTTGCTGCAGCTAGCCAACGTGTCATTATGATGAATAGCAAGTGTTCTAGTTAGCCTTTAACCCACATTATGTAATGTCTGAGCTAATAGCCAGGTCGTTAAATTTTGAAATTTGAATAATTACTTACAGTCTACTTGAGGTTGAGAAGTAAAATGTTTCTATCATTGTTTCTCAATATGACAACTTTAGAATGTGATCATATACTTTGATATATGAATCACGCTATATTATAGGGTAAGTGTACTTTTAAGGCCACCAAAATCAGGTTTTCAGGTATGTTTAATAGATATTCTTCTGATTTCTATTTGATATCTGTGGGGAAAAGGCAAGGTCATTTGAAAATGTATGCATTTGTTTATGTACATGTTTAGAATATTAAATGGTGATATTTTATGAAATATGTCAGAAGTGTGGTATGGACCTTATTGACAAAATAAAAATGTTGTTGATTAAGGAGGCCTTGACTTACATAGGGGTGTGATTATTTTCGTAACTGGGATTTTCTCTCAATAGAGTTAATGGTGTTGAATATAGATTCTTATAAACTAGGTGCACTGGGATAGACACTTGACTCCCACAATACACACTCCAGCCACTGGGGGGGGGTCTTACTTTTCTTGAGATCTTGAAGTGGAGCCTTTAAAGGGGAGGACCTCTGGTTTTGGAGGCCAGATACCGGAGCGTCGTTTTGGATATATATAAGATGGTGGAAGTTTTGGTGCTGATTTTTCTCTAGCACTCTGGAAACTGTTGCACCTCCAGATTACTACCTACCCTTTTGAATAATCTCTACATGCTTGGGCTGGTCGACCATGGAGTCAGCGCTTGGGTTCTTCGAGGATCTTTAGGTAAGAAGAGTGAACCCTCCCAAGTTCTCATTTCATCACAATAGATTTCAACACCTTATTTTCGTGATCTAATTGTTGGCTGTGTGATTGTAACTTGATAGTTTTGTGCTCTGTTGAGGTTAGCTGTTTGCTAAGGTGGGTATTGGATTGCAGAGTTGCTTGATTGTATACAGTCTAGACCTTTGGTAATTGGGTATATTTGGTTGAGTTCTCAGGAAATCTGATTTGGTGGTGTTGATTTGACTCAAAAATACCTGTTGGAAATTGTGGCCTACTTGGGGCTTCTTGAGTTGTATGTGTTCTTTCAGAAGTCCTATGAGAGGACTTGAGGTAAGGTGGCCAAAATTGTCAAGTACTTTTAGTTTTGTAGTCATACTTTGGTGGTACTTAGGGATTTTAGGCCAATAGGGGAATATAGGTTACCTCTTGGTGTTTGAATTTTAGTAGCCTTAGAGTTAGGGGTCTCTGGTCTGTCCTCATTTCGGCTGGGGGGCTTTTGGTATTTTTTTAATTTTTTCCCAAAAATGTCTCAGTTTGATCCGGAAAGTTTTATCCAAGCCCATCTGCAGACAACGGACTGGATAAAATTAAAGAAGCCTCAGTTGCTCCAGCTTGCTGAATATTATGAGATTGAGGTAGATTCAGAGTTGAATAAAATTAAGATAGTAGATCCTTGCTCAGTCCCTAGGTTTGAGTGACTCCATCATTGAGGCAAGATTGGCTAGGGAACAAGCAGAGAAGGGTAGGCGAGAGAAGGAGAAGGATAGTTTGCGGGAGCTGGAGTTAGCTAAGATTGAGTTGGAGAAGGTTAAACTCTCGCAGATGGAGAGTCAACAACAGCGCAGACATGAGACTCGGTTTGATGTATCCAAATGTCTACATCTAATGCCAAAATTTCAGGAAGACGAGGTAGATGTGTTTTTTGATGCCTTTGAGAATATAGCCACGGAATTAGCTTGGCTGGAGAATTGTTGGACCGTTTTGGTTCAGAGTGTCCTGTAGGGGAAAGCTCGGGAGGCTTATGCAGCTTTGAATTCTGCACACTCCATGGAGTATGACACGGTGAAAACGGCAGTGAAGAATGCCTATGAAGTTGTGCCAGAAACTTACAGGCACAAATTCCGTTCTCTTAGACGTAAGCTAGCGGAAACCTATTTGGATGTAGCTAGGCAGCAGGAGGCAGTGTTTGAACGAAAGCATGTGAAGTTTATACTTTTGCAGATTTAAAACAGCTTGTTCTTATGGAACAGTTTAAAAATAGTCTACCTGTTCTTTAGGAAGTGTACATTCAGGAGCATGGGGCGACTGAAGTTAAAAAGGCTGCTATGATGGCAGATACTTACGAATTTACCCATAAGGAGTCGAGAGTGAAAGAGAGATCAGTGGTTGGAGAAAGGCTAATACAGAGGTTAAATCAGCAGAGACTAAAAGTCATAGGGAAGGGCCATCTGGCTCTAAACCTCATAGTCAACTTCAAAAACCTGTAAATTCTACTCCCTCGGGAGAAATAATCTGCCATTATTGTAGAAAACCTGGCCATATAAAATCAGGTTGTCCAGTTCTGCAGAAGTGCAGACGTGGGTCTTATACTGACTCTTCAAAATCTGTGGCATTGGTAGTTGGTTCAGAGAGGACTATTAGTTGTGTGGATCCTGAGTCTGAAATAACCCCCTCTCTGTATGATGGGTTTGTCTCCTGCTGTACAGTGTCCATTGGTTCTGGGGAGCCAGAAACCAAAATTAAAATTTTCAGGGACACTGGTGCAGTTCAGTCCTTGTTGTTACAAGGGGTTCGTGATTAGCCAGTTTCAATGACTCTTCAGTGTTGCTTCAGGGTGTGGGAAGTTTGTTTGGTGCCATGCCATTGCATAAAGTGTACCTAACCTCTAACTTGGTAAATGGCTATGTTAATGTAGCAGTAGTGCCATCATTACCAGTCCCTGGAGTTTCTATGCTATTGGGGAATGATCTTGCTGGGGTTCAAGTTTCGGTAACCCCTTTAATTAGTCACATGCCATGTGAGGTACCAGAAACAGAGGCTTTGGCCAGGGAGTATCCTGAGGTGTTTTCAACCTGTGTCGTTACCCGTGCCCAGTCTCGCCCCAAGGGGGTGGTTCCACAGAGAGGGCTGGAGGAGGCAGCATTTGAGCTTGGAGATACCTTCTTTGGAAAACTAGGTTAATCAGATGCAGCTCAGTTTAATAGGGAAACCTTAATCAAGGAGCTCAAGGAGGACCCTGAGTTGGCCTCATTGTGTAAGGGGGCTGGTACACGGGAGGAGACAGAGGAGTCGGCAGAGGTCTTCTATATGCATCAGGGAGTGCTTATGCGGAAGTGGAGGCCTCCTTATCATCCTGCTGTTGAAGATTGGAGTGTTGTGGAGCAGATTGTGTTGCTGAAGAGTTTTAGGTTGAAAGTGTTGCGCTTGGCACATGAAGCACCCATGGCAGGGCATGTGGGTATTCGTAAAGCCCAAGAGAGAGTCTTGCGTTATTTTTATTGGCCGAAGATGCATCGAGATGTAATCTCCTACTGTCGGACATGTCATGCTTGTCAGCTAGCCGGTAAGCCAAATCAGAAAGTGCCTTGTGCACCATTGTGTACTCTCCATTTTTGCGAGTGACGATAGATTGTGTTGGACCTTTGCACAAGACAAAAAAGGGTTATAAGTATCTGTTCACAATATTGGATGTGTGTACTAGATTTCCGGAGGCTGTACCCTCGAGAAACATTAAGGCAAGAACTATAATTGAGTGTTTGTTTCAGTTCTTTTCTCGGTGTGGGCTGCCTCGTGAGATTCAATCAGATTGTGGTTCAAACTTTACATCTGGTGTTTTCCAGGAAGTAATGTGTGAGCTAGATATTAAGCAAATTTGTATTCATTAAAGGAGCAGGAACACTCTTGTCTGTGATGTTTCTCTTTTCTCTGAGACCTCCTGTAACAAAATGCACATATGCCATTTGTTCAAAACTGTGATCTTCAAAATAAAATTTGGGCATTTAAACCATCTAACAGTGATTATGGAAAAGCGAAGAACCACTATGTTAGTACACAATAGGTTTCTGAACAGGGGCTCAAGCACTCATGAATAATAATTTACAAATAAACAAATAAGTGCTCATTTATTCTGGTTCATCCTGAGTAAACAGACCTCGGTGTGCATTTACCTCAGATCAGTATCTGGTAATGAGGGACAAACAGGTTTGTACTCACAGTAAAATCTTTAATGCTTTGTTTTAGACAGAACATTACCTCAATATCTGCATTGATTGTCGAAGTTTGCAGGTATTTCATCGTTTTAAAACAGTAAAGTACAAAGAGAATTTGTGTGTGTAAAGTTGTTCACTCTTTAATGTTAAAATCTTTCCTGTCTCTCCGCTGCTGAGCTGCAAGTAGGTGTACGCATGTGTAGTCCAAAATGCCTTGGGCACTGAGTTGTCACTCAAAAACTCATTAGCCAATGGGAAGGTACCCCTGAGAAAACCCGCCCACACGAGAGCTTTTTGCCAAAACTGCTTGCAAAACTCAAGGATCCAGTGTACAAAACTCAGAGAGCTCGTGCACAGAACTCGTGCTGCTTGTGCACAAAACTCAGAGAGCACACGCAGAACTCAGAACTCACACACTAAAGCCATGGAGCGTTTCATATTTGGCACAAATCTGATTCCATAATCCTTGGAATCCTGAAGGTTCCAAAAAGCTGTGCAAGCCTATTCTATACTTCACTCAGCACATGGAGCATTTACAAAAGAGGCGTGAGCCTAATCTTTATTTTTTTTAGCACATCTGTAACATTCCAAAATGCTGCGAGAGCCAATTCTTAATTCTCGTAGCAACCGGAGCGTTAAAAAGGGTGGCGTGAGCCTACTGTTTATTTTTAGCGCATCCTGAAGATTCCAAAAAGCTGCAAAACCTGTTCTTAATTCTTGTAGAAACCGGAGCGTTCCAAATGATGACGTGAGCATGCTGTTTATTTTTAGCATGTGCTGAAGGTTCCAAAAAGCTGCACGAGACTATTCTCAATTCTCGTAGCAACCGGAGCGATCCAAGTGGTGACGCAAGCTTGTTTATTTTTAGCGAATCCTGTATGGAACCTGATTGGTGCCAAAAAGAATCGCACAAAAAAAAATTAACATCAAACGTAAAACTTAAAGGTTACCCTCTACTCATGTGTTTACCTAGCTTGACTGGAAATAGGAATCCCATCTTGATATATACAGTTATACATTTTATGGACTAGAAGAGGTCTCCATATCTCAGCTTTGGGATATGGTAGAGCGAAAATAACCACACCACTGTCTTTGTCAGGACTTCCCTGACACACGGTGTGGGTTTGGAGAAGATCTGAGGAGGTCACAGTTTTCACCCCAAAAAAAAAATAATAAAGGGTACCCCTTTGTGTTTTTTTTTTTATACTAAATTTTTGACCGTCTCAGACTTCTACCTCTACCTCTACCTTGCTAGATGTTTGTTTTTTTTTTTTAGCGCATCCGGAATCTTTCAAAATGTTGCGCAAGCCTATTCTTAATTCTCAAAGCATCCGCAGCATTCCAAATGGTGACGCAAACTTGTTGATTATTTTTAGTGAATCCTGTATGGAATCTGATTTGTGCCAAAAAGAATGCACAAAAAAAATTCATCTCAAATGTAAAACTTATAACTTGCAAACAAAAAATCCAGCTCTGACATTTGTGCTCCATGACTTTGTGCGTGAGCGCTGAGTTCAGCGCATGCTCTCTGAGTTTTGTGCGCCAGCTGCACGAGTTCTGTGCGTGCTCTTTGAGTTTTGTACGCCTTGTTCCTGAGTAACTGTAAACTGCTTATGCATGCAAATTCATTAACTACAGAACTTCAAATGTAAAAGATTATGAGGTTATAGTACAAACGATTATGCTACAACTGATGCTAAAGATCTCATCTAAATAACTTAAATTAACCTCCTATTTGCTTTTCTCTCTGCCCACCATCTTTCACTGCCCTACTCATTTTTTTTTACTACAGTCCATCTTTACATAATTACATAAAGAAAATGAATTAGTTCATGTTCATAGTTAATTTTGAAAAAAATGTACTAACTTCACAGCTCCAAAAATAAACTACTTCACGTGCTTTTGTTTATTTTTTTCTCTCAGTAAATAAGCTTCTATAGCTTTCATATAACCTTCTGCAACCCATTAATCACCAGCCAAAACTCACTGCTACTCACTAACAAAAAATGAGTGTATGTGAAATTATATATTCAAAATATTACTTTACACCAAAAAACCAGCACTGAGATTGAGAATGTATTTTAACCCACGTAGCTACTACTTTATGTCTTCTTAATGTGTTTAAGCAGTTTTATTTCTTATTTTATTTCTTATACTGAGGGAAGCGGTTCTGTGACAT
This sequence comes from Hoplias malabaricus, assembly GCF_029633855.1. Classification (NCBI taxonomy): domain Eukaryota; kingdom Metazoa; phylum Chordata; class Actinopteri; order Characiformes; family Erythrinidae; genus Hoplias; species Hoplias malabaricus. The sequence continues at coordinate 1,066,429 of NW_027101186.1, forward strand.
AAAAAATGCTCACATCGTCTTGTAAAATTCGCCATCAAACCACATAATTACTCAAATTAAAATACTCATGTATGAGCGATTGTCATGTCATTTAAATGTTTTCTATGTCAGAGGGGAAAAAAGAGCTAGCTAGAGTTAAACAGGTTAGCTAAAGTTTGTCATTTGGAAAAAAAACAAACAAACAAAACTAAAAACGGTTCAATATTACGTATGTACCATATAGCAGTTGATAGAATAACGTACATAACATTAACGATGTTGACTACATTTGGGCGATACCAAAATACATATGTATCCAAAAATAGAAGGTTAAATTGACATATTTATGGGATGAAGCTGTTCCCTGAGGCTGGTGAGAGCTGCTCGCGTGCCGCGGTCACTGAAAAGAGTGCGTAGCTTCATCGTCTTCTTCTTCTGTGTTTTTACATCAGTTCTCTTCTGCCACCTTCCGGTTTCTCACTCAGAGTTCATTCATTTTAGAGCTGTCGTTCCAGTCCAGTCGTCTTCACTTAAACTTAAATAACAATCTCCTCCCTTCAGCATGACACTGAATGTTTCCATATGTGTTTAATAAAATGCTCTGATCAGTGTAGTGTGCTAACTGCAATCCCAGTAAACATTTAGCCGTTGATTCAATGTTGAAATAATGTACTTGACTGTGGTCTAATCAACGTTTTTTTAAGGTTGAAAATGAAAATGAAACACTGACGTTGAAAAGACGACTAACTAAGTCACATTAAAGACGTCCTTTTAAAGCCGTTATTTCAATGTGGAAATCACGTACATAAATGTCATCCAATAAACTCTGGATTAAAGTTGAAAAGACATCCAAACATCAACTTTATTTGTATAGCGCCTTTTACAACTGACGTTGTCACAAAGCAGCTTCACAGTTTCAGAACAGAACATTTAAAACAAAGCCCAATGCGAGCAAGCGGAAGGCGACACTGCCAAGGAAAAACTCCCTCAAGGCTGGAGGAAGAAACCTTGGGAGGAACCAAGACTCACAAAGGAGACCCATCCTCCTCTGATCAAACTATAGATTGAATTTTAAATGATCACCAATGAATTGTCATTATGCTACATAATAATAATAATAATGATAATAATCATAATAGTGACATCAATCTTGGGGCATAATAATAGTGCATCAGATTTGGAAGAATCAGTCAATGTTGCTAATCTGAGTCCATTTCTACTTCAGTGTAGTTGATCATGGTGAGTGGTCAGAGGCTGGCAGCAGTAGATGGAGGTGAGCAGCTGGTCTGGTCTGGTCTGGGCCGCAGGAGAATCCAGCAAACAATCTTCCATCAGTGGGCCACCATTTTCTCAGAAAACAGTAAAGGGAAGCGGTTAGTTTAGTTGAGTGCAGCAGAGAAAAAGAGCATGTGACGGATCTGACTGTAACAGACTGGGAGGAGGGAAACCAGAAGGAGCTCAGGCAAGGACGTCCTTCAGCTCCAAAAAAGAGAAATTGTGAGCACATCATCCGCGTTTACCCTGATTCCCCATGTCCATGAGTTCCTGAAATGACAACCTTAAACTAGACAGAGGTTAGTTGCCAAAGGCTAAACTGAACAAGTGTGTTTTGAGCCTAGACTTAAACATAGTGACTGTGTCTGCGTCCCGGACACTAGCTGGAAGATTGTTCCAGAGCCGAGGGGCTTTGTAGGAGAAAGAGTTTACTCAAGTTTCTGCTGGAGCATTCTGATAAAGGTGCATTGCAATAATCTAATCTTGATGTAATAAAAGCGTGAACAAATTTTTCTGCATCTGGGTGGGATAAGGAATTTCTTAACTTAGCGAGGTTCCGAAGATGTAGGAAAGCTGTTTTTGTAATTTTACCTATATGCTGATCATGATGATAGATCTGAATCAATTATGGCACCCAGATTTTTAGCTGATGAGCTAGGGAGAACAGGGAAGTCAAAATTATGTATTAAGTCTGATACCTTATTTATAACAGGTTTTGGACCTAGAAGGAGAACCTCGGTTTTGTCGCTGTTTAGCAGAAGGAAATTGTATGACATCCAATGCTTCACTTCTTTAACACAGTCCTCCATTTTCTTTAGTGTAGGTTTGTCATCTGGTTTGGCTGATATGTATAACTGTGTGTCATCTGTGTAACTGTGGAAGGTAATGCCATGCCTGCTAATAACTCTGCCCAGTGGCAGCATTTATAATATGAATAGTAAAGGTCCTAGAATGGAGCCTTGGGAAATTCCAGATCTCATTTTTTTCTTACAAAGAAGAAACATTATTTACTTTTACAAACTGGTAGCGATCCTTGAGATAAGACTTAAACCATGATAGGGCCGTTCCTGTTATTCCAACCATGTTTTTTAATCTTTCTAGCAGAATAGTATGATCACTTGTATCAAGAGCTGCACTGAGGTCGAGTAGAACTAGCATGGATACGCAGCCTCGATCAGAGGTGAGAAGAAGGTTGTTTGCTATCTTAACTAAAGCCGTTTCGGTGCTATGGTGTGGCCTAAAACCAGATTGAAATTTTTTATATATGTTATTCTTATGCAAGTATGAGGGAAGTTGTTGGACCACAACTTTTTCTAAGATCTTAAATATGAAGAGAAGGTCTGTAATTGGATAGTACACTAGGATCAAGATTCGGTTTCTTGATCAGGGGTTTAATAACTGCTAGTTTAAATGCTTTGTGTACGTGATCACATACAGTATAAGGGACGAATTTATGATTGTTAAAAGGGGATTGATTATGACTGGTAATACTTCTTTAAATAGTTTTGTTGGTATTGCATCAAGTGTGCAGGTCATACAAACAGGTCAATCCAATTCTAGCTGTGGTAGTGGGTCAAAGTCCTCTAGTCGTCCTTCTCTGTTTTGTTCTATATCATCCACACCAGATGACAGACAGGCTGGATTTAGTATATTGTTTGTCTAATATGTTCAATCTTATTGTTAAAAAAGTCCATAAAAGCATTGCTGGTGTGAACAGCTGGGATCTGTGTATCAGTAGCTGCCCGATTGTTTGTAAGTTTAGAGATTACATTAAAGAGTGCTCTAGGATTGTCTTTATTATTTTCAATCAGTGAGGCCAGATGTGCTGAACGTGCATTGACGAGCGCCCTTCTAAATTCGATAAGGCTGTTTTTCCAGGCACAGTGAAATACTTCCAGTTTAGTCGACCGCCATTTCCGCTCTAATTTCCTTACGGTTTGTTTTAAGGTGAGTGTTTCTTCATTATACCAGGGAGCGAGTTTTTTCTGTCGTAGCTTTTTACGCTTAAGTGGTGCTACACTATCTAAAGTTGATCAAAGTGTGTTATCTAAGTAGTCCATTAGTCTGTCCAGCTCCAGTGGGTCCGCTGGACTACTGACTGAGGTCAATAAATCAGTGATGTTTTCAGTAAATTTAGGGGAAGTAGATGGGGTTAGTGAGCGCTTTATATAGTAATGTGGGCATGTACATTTTTTTTTATATCTAAACTATTCATACGAAATTATGTAGTGGTCTGAGACTGTGGAAGACTGCGGGAGAATATTTAAGTTTTTTATGTTCGTGCCCAGGGTCAAAACCAAGTCTAGTGTGTGATTACAATAATGAGTAGGACCTGATACATTTTGTGTGAAACCAACAGTATCTATGATTTATGTGAATGTTCTTTTTTAGGGGATCATCACTTTTCTCAAAATGAATGTTAAAGTCTCCTACAATTATTAACGTATCACAGGACACTGCTAAATTAGCAGCTAGTTCACCAAATTCTTTTATAAATTCTGAATATGGCCCTGGTGGTCTATAAATGTTTAATAAGGAGATTGTGTTCTTATTTGTGGCGGGGTTAATTATGTTAATGTACATAATTTCAAAGGAAGTAAAGTTGTAACCATGTTTTTGGTTAATAATTAAATTATTTTTGTAAATTATACATAATCCACCCCCTTTGCCCGTCAGTCTGGGGCTGTGTACATATTTATAGCCTGTAGGAGTGGCTTGATTTAGTGCTAAATATTCATCATTTCAGACTGACAGACAGTCTTGATACTGTAACAAATGTTTATATTCCTTAGAGCAAGCTTTGTACATACACCCTTACTATGGGCAAACAAATGGCCATTATCTGTAAGTGTATCCTTAAAATCACTTACCTGTTCGCTGTGTAATCTACTTGCCTGGTTTGTGCTGGTGGGTGGGGTTAGTCAAGTCTGGCGCAGACGTCGGACATCCCATTCCCAATGTATTTTAATTGAATGCAATAGATTGGAAGTGGGACGTCGGACACGGAACTGACTGATCCCATTCCCAATGTATTTGAATTGAATGCAATAGATTGGAAGTGGGACGTCGGACCCGGAAGTGACCGATCCCACTCCCAATGTATTTGAATTGAATGCAATAGATTGGAAGTGGGACGGCAGACTCGGAAGTGACCGATCCCACTCCCAATGTATTTGAATTGAATGCAATAGATTGGAAGTGGGACGTCGGACTCGGAACTGACCGATCCGACTCCCAATGTATTTTAATTGAATGCAATAGATTGGAAGTGGGACGTCAGACTCGGAACTGACCGATCCCACTCCCAATATATTTGACTTGAAGTTAGGCTTACACAACTTCACAGGCTGTCTCGTGGGGTGTGCACAATAAACATATTAACATTTGGGGTCATTCGGACCCTTTTAAGGGGTGTCCAAAACCCATGAATGAAATTTGAATGGGAATAAATTGGGAGTGGGATGTCCAGAAACTGAGCTTGGGGGGGTCTACCGACTTCACGGCGTCGAGTACTGAATCATCTGAGTCCCCCAAACAACATATCAGAAGATGGGGTCACTGGGATCTTGCGTAGTATGTTATGTTCAGCAAATTTATTCATGAAAAATGTTTTCCTTTGTTTGCCCACTTCCAATCTATTCTAACCAAGTCAAATAAATTGCAAGTGGGATCTTACTTCCAATCTATTCCAGTCAAATCAAATAAACTGGAAGTGGGATCCCACTTCCAATTTATTTTACTATTTGGAATTTGGAAATCTTTGATTTTGGGGCCAGAACTGAGGCCTATATTGACAAATTGGGACCCAATCTCACTATCTCACTTCCAATTTATTCCAGTCAAATCAAATAGAATGGAAGTGGGATCCCACTTCCAATCTATTCTAACCAAGTCAAATTGGGACCAATTTTGGACCCAATCTCACTATCCCATTTCCAATTGATTTCATTCAAGTCAAATAAATTGGAAGTGGGATCCCATGGAACATGTACATGACTTGGCTGAAATAAATTGGAAGTGGGATCCCATGAAACACGTACATGACTTGGCTGAAATGAATTGGAAGTGGGATCCCAATTCCAGTCTATTTCAGCCAAGTCAAATAAACTGGAAATGGGATACCACTTCCAATATATTCCAATATAGTAAAATAAATTGGAAGTGGGATCCAATTTCGAAAACTTTGACTTTGGGGCCAAAATTGGGGCCTATATTGACAAATTGGGACCCAATCTCACTATCCCACTTCAAATTTATTCCTGTCATTGAAGAGAATGAGAATCTCTGAGCGTTTTGTGGGTGCTGCGAGCTCTCTCTGAGTGTTTTGTGCTAACTGCGATCTCTCTCTGAGTGTTTTGTGCGCGCTGCGCACTCTGGCTGAGAGTTTTTTTTGTGAGCTTTGCGATCTCTCGCTGAGTGTTTTGTGCAAACTGCGCGCTCTCGCTGAGTGTTTTGTGCGCGCTGCACGCTCTCGCTGAGTATTTTGTGCCTGCTGCGAGATCTCTGAGGCTTTTCTTGCGAGCTTTGCGATCTCTTTGAGTGTTTTGTGCATGCTGCGAGATCTGTCTGAGGTTTTTTTTGTGAGCTTTGCGATGTCTCTGTGTGTTTTGTGTGCGCTGCGCGATCTCTCTGAGGTTTTTCTTGCGAGCTTTGCGATCTCTCTGAGGTTTTTTTGTGAGCTTTGCGATCTCTCTGAGGCTTTTCTTGCGAGCTTTGCGATCTCTCTGAGTGTTTTGTGCATGCTGCGCGCTCTCTCTGAGTTTTTTTTGTGAGCTTTGCCATCTCTCTGAGGCTTTTCTTGCGAGCTTTGCGATCTCTGTGTGTTTTGTGCGTGCTACGCGATCTGTCTGAGGTTTTTTTTGTGAGCTTTGCGATCTCTCTGAGTATCTTGTGCATGCTGCGCGCTCTCTCTGAGTGTTTTGTGCATGCTGCGCGCTCTCTCTGAGGTTTTTTTGTGAGCTTTGCCATCTCTCTGAGGCTTTTCTTGCGAGCTTTGCGATCTCTCTGTGTTTTGTGCGTGCTGCGCGATCTGTCTGAGTTTTTTTTTTGTGAGCTTTGCGATCTCTCTGTGTGTTTTGTGCATGCTGCGTGATCTGTCTGAGGTTTTTTTTTGTGAGCTTTGCGATCTCTGTGTGTTTTGTGCATGCTGCGCCATCTCTCTGATGTTTTTTTTGTGAGCTTTGCGATCTCTCTGTGTGTTTTGTGCATGCTGCGCGATCTGTCTGAGGTTTTTTTTGTGAGCTTTGCGATCTCTCTGAGGGTTTTGTGCATGCTGCGCCATCTGTCTGAGGTTTTTTTTGCGAGCTTTGCGATCTCTCTGAGTGTTTTGTGCGTGCTGCGCGATCTGTCTGAGGTTTTTTTTTGTGAGCTTTGCGATCTCTGAGTATCTTGTGCGTGCTGCGCGCTCTCTCTGAGTTTTTTTTGTGAGCTTTGCGATCTCTCTGTGGGTTTTGTGCATGCTGCGCGATCTCTCTGAGGTTTTTCTTGCGAGCTTTGCGATCTCTCTGAGGTTTTTTTGTGAGCTTTGCGATCTTTCTGAGGCTTTTCTTGTGAGCTTTGCGATCTCTCTGTGTGTTTTGTGCATGCTGCGCGATCTGTCTGAGGTTTTTCTTGCGAGCTTTGCGATCTGTCTGAGGTTTTTCTTGCGAGCTTTGCGATCTCTCTGAGGTTTTTTTGTGAGCTTTGCGATCTCTCTGAGTGTTTTGTGCGGGCTGCGCGCTCTCTCTGAGGTTTTTTTGTGAGCTTTGCGATCTCTCTGAGGCTTTTCTTGTGAGCTTTGCAATCTCTCTGTGTGTTTTGTGCGTGCTGTTCGATCTCTCTGAGGCTTTTCTTGTGAGCTTTGCGATCTCTCTGAGTGTTTTGTGCGTGCTGCGCCATCTCTCTGATGTTTTTTTGTGAGCTTTGCGATCTCTGTGTTTTTTTGCGAGCTTTGCGATCTCTCTGTGTGTTTTGTGCGTGCTGCGCGATCTCTCTGAGGCGTTTCTTGCGAGCTTTGCGATCTCTCTGAGGTTCTTTTGCGAGCTTTGCGATCTCTCTGTGTGTTTTGTGCATGCTGCGTGATCTGTCTGAGTTTTTTTTTGTGAGCTTTGCGATCTCTCTGAATGTATTGTGTATTGTGCATGCTGCGTGATCTGTCTGAGGTTTTTTTTTGTGAGCTTTGCGATCTCTGTGTGTTTTGTGCATGCTGCGCCATCTCTCTGATGTTTTTTTTGTGAGCTTTGTGATCTCTCTGTGTGTTTTGTGCGTGCTGCGCGATCTGTCTGAGGTTTTTTTTGTGAGCTTTGCGATCTCTCTGTGTGTTTTGTGCGTGCTGCGAGATCTCTCTGAGGCTTTTCTTGCGAGATTTGCGATCTCTCTGTGTGTTTTGTGCATGCTGCGCGATCTGTCTGAGGTTTTTTTTTGTGAGCTTTGCGATCTCTCTGTGTGTTTTGTGCATGCTGCTCGATCTGTCTGAGTTTTTTTTTGTGAGCTTTGCGATCTCTCTGAGGGTTTTGTGCATGCTGCGCGATTTGTCTGAGGTTTTTTTTGCGAGCTTTGCGATCTCTCTGAATGTATTGTGCGTGCTGCGCGATCTGTCTGAGGTTTTTTTTGCGAGCTTTGCGATCTCTCTGAGTGTTTTTTGCGTGCTGCGCGATCTGTCTGAGGTTTTTTTTTGTGAGCTTTGCGATCTCTGAGTATCTTGTGCGTGCTGCGCGCTCTCTCTGAGTTTTTTTTGTGAGCTTGGCGATCTCTCTGTGGGTTTTGTGCATGCTGCGCGATCTCTCTGAGGTTTTTCTTGCGAGCTTTGCGATCTGTCTGAGGTTTTTCTTGCGAGCTTTGCGATCTCTCTGAGGTTTTTCTTGCGAGCTTTGCGATCTCTCTGAGGTTTTTTTGTGAGCTTTGCGATCTCTCTGAGTGTTTTGTGCGGGCTGCGCGCTCTCTCTGAGGTTTTCTTGTGAGCTTTGCGATCTCTCTGAGGCTTTTCTTGTGAGCTTTGCGATCTCTCTGAGGTTTTTCTTGCGAGCTTTGCGATCTCTGAGGTTTTTTTGTGAGCTTTGCGATCTCTCTGAGTGTTTTGTGCGGGCTGCGCGCTCTCTCTGAGGTTTTCTTGTGAGCTTTGCGATCTCTCTGTGTGTTTTGTGCATGCTGCGCCATCTCTCTGATGTTTTTTTTTGTGAGCTTTGTGATCTCTCTGTGTGTTTTGTGCATGCTGCGCGATCTCTCTGAGGTGTTTTTGTGAGCTTTGCGATCTCTCTGAGGCTTTTCTTGCGAGCTTCGCGATCTCTCTGAGTGTTTTGTGCATGCTGCGCGCTCTCTCTGAGGTTTTTTTGTGAGCTTTGCCATCTCTCTGAGGCTTTTCTTGCGAGCTTTGCGATCTCTCTGTGTTTTGTGCGTGCTGCGCGATCTCTCTGAGGCTTTTCTTGCGAGCTTTGCGATCTCTCTGTGTGTTTTGTGCGTGCTGCGCGATCTGTCTGAGTTTTTTTTTGTGAGATTTGCGATCTCTCTGTGTGTTTTGTGCATGCTGCGTGATCTGTCTGAGGTTTTTTTTTTGTGAGCTTTGCGATCTCTGTGTGTTTTGTGCATGCTGCGCCATCTCTCTGATGTTTTTTTTGTGAGCTTTGCGATCTCTCTGTGTGTTTTGTGCATGCTGCGCGATCTGTCTGAGGTTTTTTTTGTGAGCTTTGCGATCTCTCTGAGGGTTTTGTGCATGCTGCGCGATCTGTCTGAGGTTTTTTTTGCGAGCTTTGCGATCTCTCTGAGTGTTTTGTGCGTGCTGCGCGATCTGTCTGAGGTTTTTTTTGTGAGCTTTGCGATCTCTCTGAGGGTTTTGTGCATGCTGCGCGATTTGTCTGAGGTTTTTTTTGCGAGCTTTGCGATCTCTCTGTGTGTTTTGTGCATGCTGCGTGATCTGTCTGAGGTTTTTTTGTGAGCTTTGCGATCTCTCTGTGGGTTTTGTGCATGCTGCGCGATCTCTCTGAGGTTTTTCTTGCGAGCTTTGCGATCTCTCTGAGGTTTTTTTGTGAGCTGCGCGATCTGTCTGAGGTTTTTTTTGTGAGCTTTGCGATCTCTCTGAGGGTTTTGTGCATGCTGCGCCATCTGTCTGAGGTTTTTTTTGCGAGCTTTGCGATCTCTCTGAGTGTTTTGTGCGTGCTGCGCGATCTGTCTGAGGTTTTTTTTTGTGAGCTTTGCGATCTCTGAGTATCTTGTGCGTGCTGCGCGCTCTCTCTGAGTTTTTTTTGTGAGCTTTGCGATCTCTCTGTGGGTTTTGTGCATGCTGCGCGATCTCTCTGAGGTTTTTCTTGCGAGCTTTGCGATCTCTCTGAGGTTTTTTTGTGAGCTTTGCGATCTTTCTGAGGCTTTTCTTGTGAGCTTTGCGATCTCTCTGTGTGTTTTGTGCATGCTGCGCGATCTGTCTGAGGTTTTTCTTGCGAGCTTTGCGATCTGTCTGAGGTTTTTCTTGCGAGCTTTGCGATCTCTCTGAGGTTTTTTTGTGAGCTTTGCGATCTCTCTGAGTGTTTTGTGCGGGCTGCGCGCTCTCTCTGAGGTTTTTTTGTGAGCTTTGCGATCTCTCTGAGGCTTTTCTTGTGAGCTTTGCAATCTCTCTGTGTGTTTTGTGCGTGCTGTTCGATCTCTCTGAGGCTTTTCTTGTGAGCTTTGCGATCTCTCTGAGTGTTTTGTGCGTGCTGCGCCATCTCTCTGATGTTTTTTTGTGAGCTTTGCGATCTCTGTGTTTTTTTGCGAGCTTTGCGATCTCTCTGTGTGTTTTGTGCGTGCTGCGCGATCTCTCTGAGGCGTTTCTTGCGAGCTTTGCGATCTCTCTGAGGTTCTTTTGCGAGCTTTGCGATCTCTCTGTGTGTTTTGTGCATGCTGCGTGATCTGTCTGAGTTTTTTTTTGTGAGCTTTGCGATCTCTCTGAATGTATTGTGCATGCTGCGTGATCTGTCTGAGGTTTTTTTTTGTGAGCTTTGCGATCTCTGTGTGTTTTGTGCATGCTGCGCCATCTCTCTGATGTTTTTTTTGTGAGCTTTGTGATCTCTCTGTGTGTTTTGTGCGTGCTGCGCGATCTGTCTGAGGTTTTTTTTGTGAGCTTTGCGATCTCTCTGTGTGTTTTGTGCATGCTGCTCGATCTGTCTGAGTTTTTTTTTGTGAGCTTTGCGATCTCTCTGAGGGTTTTGTGCATGCTGCGCGATTTGTCTGAGGTTTTTTTTGCGAGCTTTGCGATCTCTCTGAATGTATTGTGCGTGCTGCGCGATCTGTCTGAGGTTTTTTTTTGTGAGCTTTGCGATCTCTCTGTGTGTTTTGTGCGTGCTGCGAGATCTCTCTGAGGCTTTTCTTGCGAGATTTGCGATCTCTCTGTGTGTTTTGTGCATGCTGCGCGATCTGTCTGAGGTTTTTTTTTGTGAGCTTTGCGATCTCTCTGTGTGTTTTGTGCATGCTGCTCGATCTGTCTGAGTTTTTTTTTGTGAGCTTTGCGATCTCTCTGAGGGTTTTGTGCATGCTGCGCGATTTGTCTGAGGTTTTTTTTGCGAGCTTTGCGATCTCTCTGAATGTATTGTGCGTGCTGCGCGATCTGTCTGAGGTTTTTTTTTGTGAGCTTTGCGATCTCTGAGTATCTTGTGCGTGCTGCGCGCTCTCTCTGAGTTTTTTTTGTGAGCTTGGCGATCTCTCTGTGGGTTTTGTGCATGCTGCGCGATCTCTCTGAGGTTTTTCTTGCGAGCTTTGCGATCTGTGTGAGGTTTTTCTTGCGAGCTTTGCGATCTCTCTGAGGTTTTTCTTGCGAGCTTTGCGATCTCTCTGAGGTTTTTTTGTGAGCTTTGCGATCTCTCTGAGTGTTTTGTGCGGGCTGCGCGCTCTCTCTGAGGTTTTCTTGTGAGCTTTGCGATCTCTCTGTGTGTTTTGTGCATGCTGCGCCATCTCTCTGATGTTTTTTTTGTGAGCTTTGTGATCTCTCTGTGTGTTTTGTGCGTGCTGCGCGATCTGTCTGAGGTTTTTTTTGTGAGCTTTGCGATCTCTCTGTGTGTTTTGTGCATGCTGCTCGATCTGTCTGAGTTTTTTTTTGTGAGCTTTGCGATCTCTCTGAGGGTTTTGTGCATGCTGCGCGATTTGTCTGAGGTTTTTTTTGCGAGCTTTGCGATCTCTCTGAATGTATTGTGCGTGCTGCGCGATCTGTCTGAGGTTTTTTTTTGTGAGCTTTGCGATCTCTCTGTGTGTTTTGTGCGTGCTGCGAGATCTCTCTGAGGCTTTTCTTGCGAGATTTGCGATCTCTCTGTGTGTTTTGTGCATGCTGCGCGATCTGTCTGAGGTTTTTTTTTGTGAGCTTTGCGATCTCTCTGTGTGTTTTGTGCATGCTGCTCGATCTGTCTGAGTTTTTTTTTGTGAGCTTTGCGATCTCTCTGAGGGTTTTGTGCATGCTGCGCGATTTGTCTGAGGTTTTTTTTGCGAGCTTTGCGATCTCTCTGAATGTATTGTGCGTGCTGCGCGATCTGTCTGAGGTTTTTTTTTGTGAGCTTTGCGATCTCTGAGTATCTTGTGCGTGCTGCGCGCTCTCTCTGAGTTTTTTTTGTGAGCTTGGCGATCTCTCTGTGGGTTTTGTGCATGCTGCGCGATCTCTCTGAGGTTTTTCTTGCGAGCTTTGCGATCTGTGTGAGGTTTTTCTTGCGAGCTTTGCGATCTCTCTGAGGTTTTTCTTGCGAGCTTTGCGATCTCTCTGAGGTTTTTTTGTGAGCTTTGCGATCTCTCTGAGTGTTTTGTGCGGGCTGCGCGCTCTCTCTGAGGTTTTCTTGTGAGCTTTGCGATCTCTCTGAGGCTTTTCTTGTGAGCTTTGCGATCTCTCTGAGGTTTTTCTTGCGAGCTTTGCGATCTCTGAGGTTTTTTTGTGAGCTTTGCGATCTCTCTGAGTGTTTTGTGCTGGCTGCGCGCTCTCTCTGAGGTTTTCTTGTGAGCTTTGCGATCTCTCTGTGTGTTTTGTGCATGCTGCGCCATCTCTCTGATGTTTTTTTTTGTGAGCTTTGTGATCTCTCTGTGTGTTTTGTGCATGCTGCGCGATCTCTCTGAGGTTTTTTTGTGAGCTTTGCGATCTCTCTGAGGCTTTTCTTGCGAGCTTCGCGATCTCTCTGAGTGTTTTGTGCATGCTGCGCGCTCTCTCTGAGGTTTTTTTGTGAGCTTTGCCATCTCTCTGAGGCTTTTCTTGCGTGCTTTGCGATCTCTCTGTGTTTTGTGCGTGCTGCGCGATCTCTCTGAGGCTTTTCTTGCGAGCTTTGCGATCTCTCTGTGTGTTTTGTGCGTGCTGCGCGATCTGTCTGAGTTTTTTTTTGTGAGATTTGCGATCTCTCTGTGTGTTTTGTGCATGCTGCGTGATCTGTCTGAGGTTTTTTTTTTGTGAGCTTTGCGATCTCTGTGTGTTTTGTGCATGCTGCGCCATCTCTCTGATGTTTTTTTTGTGAGCTTTGCGATCTCTCTGTGTGTTTTGTGCATGCTGCGCGATCTGTCTGAGGTTTTTTTTTGTGAGCTTTGCGATCTCTCTGAGGGTTTTGTGCATGCTGCACGATCTGTCTGAGGTTTTTTTTGCGAGCTTTGCGATCTCTCTGAGTGTTTTGTGCGTGCTGCGCGATCTGTCTGAGGTTTTTTTTTGTGAGCTTTGCTATCTCTCTGTGGGTTTTGTGCATGCTGAGCGATCTCTCTGAGGTTTTTCTTGCGAGCTTTGCGATCTCTCTGAGGTTTTTTTGTGAGCTTTGCGATCTTTCTGAGGCTTTTCTTGTGAGCTTTGCGATCTCTCTGTGTGTTTTGTGCATGCTGCGCGATCTGTCTGAGGTTTTTCTTGCGAGCTTTGCGATCTGTCTGAGGTTTTTCTTGCGAGCTTTGCGATCTCTCTGAGGTTTTTTTGTGAGCTTTGCGATCTCTCAGTGTTTTGTGCGGGCTGCGCGCTCTCTCTGAGGTTTTTTTGTGAGCTTTGCGATCTCTCTGAGGCTTTTCTTGTGAGCTTTGCAATCTCTCTGTGTGTTTTGTGCGTGCTGTTCGATCTCTCTGAGGCTTTTCTTGTGAGCTTTGCGATCTCTCTGAGTGTTTTGTGCGTGCTGCGTGATCTCTCTGAGGCGTTTCTTGCGAGCTTTGCGATCTCTCTGAGGTTCTTTTGCGAGCTTTGCGATCTCTCTGTGTGTTTTGTGCGTGCTGCGCGATCTCTCTGAGGCTTTTTTTTGTGAGCTTTGCGATCTCTCTGAATGTATTGTGCATGCTGCGTGATCTGTCTGAGGTTTTTTTTTGTGAGCTTTGCGATCTCTGTGTGTTTTGTGCATGCTGCGCCATCTCTCTGATGTTTTTTTTGTGAGCTTTGCGATCTCTCTGAGGGTTTTGTGCATGCTGCGCGATTTGTCTGAGGTTTTTTTTGTGAGCTTTGCGATCTCTGTGTTTTTTTGCGAGCTTTGCGATCTCTCTGTGTGTTTTGTGCGTGCTGCGCGATCTCTCTGAGGCGTTTCTTGCGAGCTTTGCGATCTCTCTGAGGTTCTTTTGCGAGCTTTGCGATCTCTCTGTGTGTTTTGTGCGTGCTGCGCGATCTCTCTGAGGCTTTTTTTTGTGAGCTTTGCGATCTCTCTGAATGTATTGTGCATGCTGCGTGATCTGTCTGAGGTTTTTTTTTGTGAGCTTTGCGATCTCTGTGTGTTTTGTGCATGCTGCGCCATCTCTCTGATGTTTTTTTTGTGAGCTTTGCGATCTCTCTGAGGGTTTTGTGCATGCTGCGCGATTTGTCTGAGGTTTTTTTTGCGAGCTTTGCGATCTCTCTGAGTGTTTTGTGCGTGCTGCGCGATCTGTCTGAGGTTTTTTTTGCGAGCTTTGCGATCTCTCTGAGTGTTTTGTGCGTGCTGCGCGATCTGTCTGAGGTTTTTTTTTGTGAGCTTTGCGATCTCTGAGTATCTTGTGCATGCTGCGCCATCTCTCTGATGTTTTTTTTGTGAGCTTTGTGATCTCTCTGTGTGTTTTGTGCGTGCTGCGCGATCTGTCTGAGGTTTTTTTTGTGAGCTTTGCGATCTCTCTGTGTGTTTTGTGCGTGCTGCGAGATCTCTCTGAGGTTTTTCTTGCGAGCTTTGCGATCTGTCTGAGGTTTTTCTTGCGAGCTTTGCGAGCTTTGCGCTCTCTCTGAGGTTTTTTTGTGAGCTTTGCGATCTCTCTGAGGCTTTTCTTGTGAGCTTTGCGATCTCTGAGGTTTTTTTGTGAGCTTTGCGATCTCTCTGAGTGTTTTGTGCGGGCTGCGCGCTCTCTCTGAGGTTTTCTTGTGAGCTTTGCGATCTCTCTGTGTGTTTTGTGCATGCTGCGCCATCTCTCTGATGTTTTTTTTTGTGAGATTTGCGATCTCTCTGTGTGTTTTGTGCGTGCTGCGCGAGCTGTCTGAGGTTTTTTTTTGTGAGCTTTGCGATCTCTCTGTGTGTTTTGTGCGTGCTGTGCGATCTGTCTGAGGTTTTTTTTTGTGAGCTTTGCGATCTCTCTGAATGTATTGTGCGTTCTGCACGATCTGTCTGAGATTTTTTTGTGAGCTTTGCGATCTCTCTGTGTGTTTTGTGCGTGCTGTGCGATCTGTCTGAGGTTTTTTTTTTGTGAGCTTTGCGATCTCTCTGTGTGTTTTGTGCGTGCTGCGCGATCTGTCTGAGGTTTTTTTGTGAGCTTTGCGATCTCTCTGTGTGTTTTGTGCGTGCTGCGCGATCTCTCTGTGTATTTTGTGCAAACTGTGCGCTCTCTCTGAGGTTTTTTTTGCTTTGCGATCTCTCTGAGTATCTTGTGCGTGCTGCGCGCTCTCTCTGTGTGTTTTGTGCATGCTGCGCCATCTCTCTGATGTTTTTTTTGTGAGCTTTGCGATCTCTCTGTGTGTTTTGTGCATGCTGCGCGATCTGTCTGAGGTTTTTCTTGCGAGCTTTGCGATCTCTCTGAGGTTTTTCTTGCGAGCTTTGCGATCTCTCTGAGGTTTTTTTGTGAGCTTTGCGATCTCTCTGAGGCTTTTCTTGTGAGCTTTGCAATCTCTCTGTGTTTTGTGCGTGCTGCGCCATCTCTCTGATGTTTTTTTTTTTTGTGAGCTTTGCGATCTCTCTGAGTGTTTTGTGCGTGCTGCGCCATCTCTCTGATGTTTTTTTTTTTTGTGAGCTTTGCAATCTCTCTGTGTGTTTTGTGCATGCTGCGCCATCTCTCTGATGTTTTTTTGTGAGCTTTGTGATCTCTCTGTGTGTTTTGTGCGTGCTGCGCGATCTGTCTGAGGTTTTTTTTGTGAGCTTTGCGATCTCTCTGTGTGTTTTGTGCGTGCTGCGAGATCTCTCTGAGGTTTTCTTGTGAGCTTTGCGATCTCTCTGAGTGTTTTGTGCGTGCTGCGCCATCTCTCTGATGTTTTTTTTTTTGTGAGCTTTGCGATCTCTCTGAGTGTTTTTTGCGTGATGTTCGATCTCTCTGAGGCTTTTCTTGCGAGCTTTGCGATCTCTCTGAGTGTTTTGTGGGTGCTGCGCGATCTGTCTGAGGTTTTTTTGTGAGCTTTGCGATCTCTCTGAGTGTTTTGTGGGTGCTGCGCGATCTGTCTGAGGCGTTTCTTGCGAGCTTTGCGATCTCTCTGAGGTTTTTTTGCGAGCTTTGCGATCTCTGTGTGTTTTGTGCGTGCTGCGCGATCTGTCTGAGTTTTTTTTGTGAGCTTTGCGATCTCTCTGTGTGTTTTGTGCGTGCTGCGCGAGCTGTCTGAGGTTTTTTTTTGTGAGCTTTGCGATCTCTCTGTGTGTTTTGTGCGTGCTGTGCGATCTGTCTGAGGTTTTTTTTTGTGAGCTTTGCGATCTCTCTGAATGTATTGTGCGTTCTGCACGATCTGTCTGAGATTTTTTTGTGAGCTTTGCGATCTCTCTGTGTGTTTTGTGCGTGCTGTGCGATCTGTCTGAGGTTTTTTTTTTGTGAGCTTTGCGATCTCTCTGTGTGTTTTGTGCGTGCTGCGCGATCTGTCTGAGGTTTTTTTGTGAGCTTTGCGATCTCTCTGTGTGTTTTGTGCGTGCTGCGCGATCTCTCTGTGTATTTTGTGCAAACTGTGCGCTCTCTCTGAGGTTTTTTTTGCTTTGCGATCTCTCTGAGTATCTTGTGCGTGCTGCGCGCTCTCTCTGTGTGTTTTGTGCATGCTGCGCCATCTCTCTGATGTTTTTTTTGTGAGCTTTGCGATCTCTCTGTGTGTTTTGTGCATGCTGCGCGATCTGTCTGAGGTTTTTCTTGCGAGCTTTGCGATCTCTCTGAGGTTTTTCTTGCGAGCTTTGCGATCTCTCTGAGGTTTTTTTGTGAGCTTTGCGATCTCTCTGAGGCTTTTCTTGTGAGCTTTGCAATCTCTCTGTGTTTTGTGCGTGCTGCGCCATCTCTCTGATGTTTTTTTTTTTGTGAGCTTTGCGATCTCTCTGAGTGTTTTGTGCGTGCTGCGCCATCTCTCTGATGTTTTTTTTTTTTGTGAGCTTTGCAATCTCTCTGTGTGTTTTGTGCATGCTGCGCCATCTCTCTGATGTTTTTTTGTGAGCTTTGTGATCTCTCTGTGTGTTTTGTGCGTGCTGCGCGATCTGTCTGAGGTTTTTTTTTGTGAGCTTTGCGATCTCTCTGTGTGTTTTGTGCGTGCTGCGAGATCTCTCTGAGGTTTTCTTGTGAGCTTTGCGATCTCTCTGAGTGTTTTGTGCGTGCTGCGCCATCTCTCTGATGTTTTTTTTTTTGTGAGCTTTGCGATCTCTCTGAGTGTTTTTTGCGTGATGTTCGATCTCTCTGAGGCTTTTCTTGCGAGCTTTGCGATCTCTCTGAGTGTTTTGTGGGTGCTGCGCGATCTGTCTGAGGTTTTTTGTGAGCTTTGCGATCTCTCTGAGTGTTTTTTTGCGAGCTTTGCGATCTCTCTGTGTGTTTTGTGCGTGCTGCGCGATCTCTCTGAGGCGTTTCTTGCGAGCTTTGCGATCTCTCTGAGGTTCTTTTGCGAGCTTTGCGATCTCTCTGTGTTTTGTGCATGCTGCGCGATCTGTCTGAGGTTTTTTTTGTGAGCTTTGCGATCTCTCTGAGGGTTTTGTGCATGCTGCGCGATTTGTCTGAGGTTTTTTTTGCGAGCTTTGCGATCTCTCTGAGTATCTTGTGCGTGCTGCGCTCTCTCTGAGTTTTTTTTGTGAGCTTTGCGATCTCTCTGTGGGTTTTGTGCATGCTGCGCGATCTCTCTGAGGTTTTTCTTGCGAGCTTTGCGATCTCTCTGAGGTTTTTTTGTGAGCTTTGCGATCTCTCTGAGGCTTCTCTTGTGAGCTTTGCGATCTCTCTGTGTGTTTTGTGCATGCTGCGCGATCTGTCTGAGGTTTTTCTTGCGAGCTTTGCGATCTCTCTGAGGTTTTTCTTGCGAGCTTTGCGATCTCTCTGAGGTTTTTTTGTGAGCTTTGCGATCTCTCTGAGTGTTTTGTGCGGGCTGCGCGCTCTCTCTGAGGTTTTTTTGTGAGCTTTGCGATCTCTCTGTGTGTTTTGTGCGTGCTGCGCCATCTCTCTGATGTTTTTTTTTGTGAGCTTTGCGATCTCTCTGAGTGTTTTGTGCGTGCTGCGCCATCTCTCTGATGTTTTTTTTTGTGAGCTTTGTGATCTCTCTGTGTGTTTTGTGCATGCTGCGCGATCTCTCTGAGGTTTTTTTTATGAGATTTGCGATCTCTCTGAGTGTTTTGTGGGTGCTGCTCGATCTCTCTGAGGCTTTTCTTGCGAGCTTTGCGATCTCTCTGAGTGTTTTGTGGGTGCTGCGCGATCTGTCTGAGGTTTTTTTGTGAGCTTTGCAATCTCTCTGAGTGTTTTGTGGGTGCTGCGCGATCTGTCTGAGGCGTTTCTTGCGAGCTTTGCGATCTCTCTGAGGTTTTTTTGCGAGCTTTGCGATCTCTGTGTTTTGTGCGTGCTGCGCGATCTGTCTGAGTTTTTTTTTGTGAGCTTTGCGATCTCTCTGTGTGTTTTGTGCGTGCTGCGCGATCTGTCTGAGGTTTTTTTTGTGAGCTTTGCGATCTTTCTGAATGTATTGTGCGTGCTGCGCGATCTGTCTGAGGTTTTTTTTGTGAGCTTTGCGATCTCTGAGTATCTTGTGCGTGCTGCGCGATCTGTCTGAGGTTTTTTTTTGTGAGCTTTGCGATCTCTCTGAGGTTTTTTTGTGAGCTTTGCGATCTCTCTGTGTGTTTTGTGCGTGCTGCGCCATCTCTCTGATGTTTTTTTTTTTTGTGAGCTTTGTGATCTCTCTGTGTGTTTTGTGCATGCTGCGCGATCTCTCTGAGGTTTTTTTTATGAGCTTTGCGATCTCTCTGAGTGTTTTTTGCGTGCTGCTCGATCTCTCTGAGGCTTTTCTTGCGAGCTTTGCGATCTCTGTGTTTTGTGCGTGCTGCGCGATCTGTCTGAGTTTTTTTTTGTGAGCTTTGCGATCTCTCTGAGGTTTTTCTTGCGAGCTTTGCGATCTCTCTGAGGTTTTTTTGTGAGCTTTGCGATCTCTCTGAGGTTTTTTTGTGAGCTTTGCGATCTCGCTGAGTATTTTGTGCCTGCTGCGAGATCTCTGAGGCTTTTCTTGCGAGCTTTGCGATCTCTTTGAGTGTTTTGTGCATGCTGCGAGATCTGTCTGAGGTTTTTTTGTGAGCTTTGCGATGTCTCTGTGTGTTTTGTGTGCGCTGCGCGATCTCTCTGAGGTTTTTCTTGCGAGCTTTGCGATCTCTCTGAGGTTTTTTTGTGAGCTTTGCGATCTCTCTGAGGCTTTTCTTGCGAACTTTGCGATCTCTCTGAGTGTTTTGTGCATGCTGCGCGCTCTCTCTGAGGTTTTTTTGTGAGCTTTGCCATCTCTCTGAGGCTTTTCTTGCGAGCTTTGCGATCTCTGTGTGTTTTGTGCGTGCTACGCGATCTGTCTGAGGTTTTTTTTGTGAGCTTTGCGATCTCTCTGAGTATCTTGTGCATGCTGCGCGCTCTCTCTGAGTGTTTTGTGCATGCTGCGTGCTCTCTCTGAGGTTTTTTTGTGAGCTTTGCCATCTCTCTGAGGCTTTTCTTGCGAGCTTTGCGATCTCTCTGTGTTTTGTGCGTGCTGCGCGATCTCTCTGAGGCTTTTCTTGCGAGCTTTGCGATCTCTCTGTGTTTTGTGCGTGCTGCGCGATCTCTCTGAGGCTTTTCTTGTGAGCTTTGCGATCTCTCTGTGTGTTTTGTGCGTGCTGCGTTATCTGTCTGAGGTTTTTTTGCTTTGCGATCTCTGAGTGTCTTGTGCGCACTGCGCCATCTATCTGAGGTTTTATTGTGAGCTTTGCGATCTCTCTGTCTTTTTTTGCGTGCTTTGCGATCTCTCTGAGGTTTTTTTTTTTCTTGCGAGCTTTGCGATCTCTCTAGGTGTTTTGTTCGCCCTGCGCGATCTCTCTGACATATTTCTTGGGAGCTTTGCGATCTCTCTGAGTGTCTTGTGCATGCTGCGCCATCTCTCTGAGGTTTTTTTTGTGAGGTTTGCGATCTCTGTGTTTTTTTGTGAGTTTTGCGATCTCTCTGTGTTTTGTGCGTGCTGCGCGATCTGTCTGACGTTTTTTTTGTGAGCTTTGCGATCTCTCTGTGTTTTTTTGCGAGTTTTGCGATCTCTCTGAGTGTCTTGTGCGTACTGCGCGATCTCTGAGGTTTTTTTTTTTTCTTGTGAGCTTTGCGATCTCTCTAGGTGTTTTGTTCACCCTGAGCTATCTCTCTGACATTTTTCTTGGGAGCTTTGCGATCTCTCTGAGTGTCTTGTGCATGCTGCGCGATCTGTCGGAGGTTTTTTTGTGAGCTTTGCGATCTCTCTGTGTGTTTTGTGCGTGCTGCGCGATCTGTCTGAGGCTTTTCTTGCGAGCTTTGCGATCTCTCTGAGTGTTTTGTGCGTGCTGCGATCTGTCTGAGGTTTTTTTTTGTGAGCTTTGCGATCTCTGTGTGTTTTGTGCATGCTGCGATCTGTCTGAGGTTTTTTTTGTGAGCTTTGCGATCTCTCTGAGGGTTTTGTGCATGCTGCGCGATCTGTCTGAGGTTTTTTTTGAGAGCTTTGCGATCTCTCTGAATGTATTGTGCGTGCTGCGCGATCTGTCTGAGGTTTTTTTTGCGAGCTTTGCGATCTCTCTGAGTGTTTTGTGCGTGCTGCGCGATCTGTCTGAGGTTTTTTTTTGTGAGCTTTGCGATCTCTGAGTATCTTGTGCGTGCTGCGCGCTCTCTCTGAGTTTTTTTTGTGAGCTTTGCGATCTCTCTGTGGGTTTTGTGCATGCTGCGCGATCTCTCTGAGGTTTTTTTGTGAGCTTTGCGATCTCTCTGAGGCTTTTCTTGTGAGCTTTGCGATCTCTCTGTGTGTTTTATGCATGCTGCGCGATCTGTCTGAGGTTTTTCTTGCGAGCTTTGCGATCTCTGAGGTTTTTCTTGCGAGCTTTGCGATCTCTCTGAGGTTTTTTTGTGAGCTTTGCGATCTCTCTGAGGCTTTTCTTGTGAGCTTTGCAATCTCTCTGTGTGTTTTGTGCGTGCTGCGCCATCTCTCTGATGTTTTTTTTTTTGTGAGCTTTGCGATCTCTCTGAGTGTTTTGTGCGTGCTGCGCCATCTCTCTGATGTTTTTTTTTTTGTGAGCTTTGCAATCTCTCTGTGTGTTTTGTGCATGCTGCGCCATCTCTCTGATGTTTTTTTTGTGAGCTTTGTGATCTCTCTGTGTGTTTTGTGCGTGCTGCGCGATCTGTCTGAGGTTTTTTTTGTGAGCTTTGCGATCTCTCTGTGTGTTTTGTGCGTGCTGCGAGATCTCTCTGAGGTTTTCTTGTGAGCTTTGCGATCTCTCTGAGGGTTTTGTGCGTGCTGCGCCATCTCTCTGATGTTTTTTTTTTGTGAGCTTTGCGATCTCTCTGAGTGTTTTTTGCGTGATGTTCGATCTCTCTGAGGCTTTTCTTGCGAGCTTTGCGATCTCTCTGAGTGTTTTGTGGGTGCTGTGCGATCTGTCTGAGGTTTTTTTGTGAGCTTTGCGATCTCTCTGAGTGTTTTTTTGCGAGCTTTGCGATCTCTCTGTGTGTTTTGTGCGTGCTGCGCGATCTCTCTGAGGCGTTTCTTGCGAGCTTTGCGATCTCTCTGAGGTTCTTTTGCGAGCTTTGCGATCTCTCTGTGTTTTGTGCGTGCTGCGCGATCTGTCTGAGTTTTTTTTTGTGAGCTTTGCGATCTCTCTGTGGGTTTTGTGCATGCTGCGCGATCTCTCTGAGGTTTTTCTTGCGAGCTTTGCGATCTCTCTGAGGTTTTTTTGTGAGCTTTGCGATCTCTCTGAGGCTTTTCTTGTGAGCTTTGCGATCTCTCTGTGTGTTTTGTGCATGCTGCGCGATCTGTCTGAGGTTTTTCTTGCGAGCTTTGCGATCTCTCTGAGGTTTTTCTTGCGAGCTTTGCGATCTCTCTGAGGTTTTTTTGTGAGCTTTGCGATCTCTCTGAGTGTTTTGTGCGGGCTGCGCGCTCTCTCTGAGGTTTTTTTGTGAGCTTTGCGATCTCTCTGTGTGTTTTGTGCGTGCTGCGCCATCTCTCTGATGTTTTTTTTTGTGAGCTTTGCGATCTCTCTGAGTGTTTTGTGCGTGCTGCGCCATCTCTCTGATGTTTTTTTTTGTGAGCTTTGTGATCTCTCTGTGTGTTTTGTGCATGCTGCGCGATCTCTCTGAGGTTTTTTTTATGAGATTTGCGATCTCTCTGAGTGTTTTGTGGGTGCTGCGCGATCTGTCTGAGGTTTTTTTGTGAGCTTTGCGATCTCTCTGAGTGTTTTGTGGGTGCTGCGTGATCTGTCTGAGGCGTTTCTTGCGAGCTTTGCGATCTCTCTGAGGTTTTTTTGCGAGCTTTGCGATCTCTATGTGTTTTGTGCGTGCTGCGCGATCTGTCTGAGTTTTTTTTTGTGAGCTTTGCGATCTCTCTGTGTGTTTTGTGCGTGCTGCGCGATCTGTCTGAGGTTTTTTTTGTGAGCTT
Source organism: Hoplias malabaricus (assembly GCF_029633855.1). Lineage (NCBI taxonomy): Eukaryota > Metazoa > Chordata > Actinopteri > Characiformes > Erythrinidae > Hoplias > Hoplias malabaricus. Next base: position 1,088,591 of record NW_027101186.1, read on the forward strand.
TGCGATCTTTCTGAATGTATTGTGCGTGCTGCGCGATCTGTCTGAGGTTTTTTTTTTGTGAGCTTTGCGATCTCTGAGTATCTTGTGCGTGCTGCGCGCTCTCTCTGATTTTTTTTTGTGAGCTTTGCGATCTCTCTGTGGGTTTTGTGCATGCTGCGCGATCTGTCTGAGGTTTTTCTTGTGAGCTTTGCGATCTCTCTGAGGTTTTTCTTGCTAGCTTTGCGATCTCTCTGAGGTTTTTTTGTGAGCTTTGCGATCTCTCTGAGTGTTTTGTGCGGGCTGCGCGCTCTCTCTGAGGTTTTTTTGTGAGCTTTGCGATCTCTCTGAGGCTTTTCTTGTGAGCTTTGCGATCTCTCTGTGTGTTTTGTGCGTGCTGCGCGATCTGTCTGAGGTTTTTTTTTGTGAGCTTTGCGATCTCTGAGTATCTTGTGCGTGCTGCGCGCTCTCTCTGAGTTTTTTTTGTGAGCTTTGCGATCTCTCTGTGGGTTTTGTGCATGCTGCGCAATCTCTCTGAGGTTTTTCTTGCGAGCTTTGCGATCTCTCTGAGGTTTTTTTGTGAGCTTTGCGATCTCTCTGAGGCTTTTCTTGTGAGCTTTGCGATCTCTCTGTGTGTTTTGTGCATGCTGCGCGATCTGTCTGAGGTTTTTCTTTCGAGCTTTGCGATCTCTCTGAGGTTTTTCTTGCGAGCTTTGCGATCTCTCTGAGGTTTTTTTGTGAGCTTTGCGATCTCTCTGAGTGTTTTGTGCGGGCTGCGCGCTCTCTCTGAGGTTTTCTTGTGAGCTTTGCGATCTCTCTGTGTGTTTTGTGCGTGCTGCGCCATCTCTCTGATGTTTTTTTTTTTTGTGAGCTTTGTGATCTCTCTGTGTGTTTTGTGCATGCTGCGCGATCTCTCTGAGGTTTTTTTTATGAGCTTTGCAATCTCTCTGAGTGTTTTTTGCGTGCTGCTCGATCTCTCTGAGGCTTTTCTTGCGAGCTTTGTGATCTCTCTGAGTGTTTTGTGGGTGCTGCGCGATCTGTCTGAGGTTTTTTTGTGAGCTTTGCGATCTCTCTGAGTGTTTTGTGGGTGCTGCGCGATCTGTCTGAGGTTTTTTTGTGAGCTTTGCGATCTCTGTGTTTTTTTGCGAGCTTTGCGATCTCTCTGTGTGTTTTGTGCGTGCTGCGCGATCTCTCTGAGGCGTTTCTTGCGAGCTTTGCGATCTCTCTGAGGTTTTTTTGCGAGCTTTGCGATCTCTCTGTGTGTTTTGTGCAAACTGTGCGCTCTCTCTGAGGTTTTTTTTGCTTTGCGATCTCTCTGAGTATCTTGTGCGTGCTGTGCGATCTGTCTGAGGTTTTTCTTGCGAGCTTTGCGATCTGAGTGTTTTGTGCAAACTGCTGGCTCTCGCTGAGTGTTTTGTGCAAACTGCTGGCTCTCGCTGAGTGTTTTGTGCGGACTGCGCTATCTCTCTTAGGTTTTTTTTGCGAGCTTTGCGGTCTCTCTGAGTATTTTGTGCAAACTGCGCTCTCTCTCTGTGTGTTTTGTGCGTGCTGCGCGCTCTCGCTGAGGGTTTTGTGCGTGCTGCACCCTCTCGCTGAGTGTTTTGTACGTCCTGCGGGCTCTCGCTGAGGTTTTTCTTTGCACTGTAAAATGTGATAAGTTGATCTTACTTAAAGGAATTTAGGAATCCGGTTGCCTTGAAATAGTTAAGTAAATATAACTATTATTTTGAAGTTATGTTAACTTAATGTCTATCATTTAAGTGTACTTAAAACGCAACTGTATTTACTTAATTGATATGAGTTGTTCTGACATTAAGTAGTACATAGATGTAAGTTGCCATTTTTAAGTACTGCCAACTTATGTTACCCAAGTTAACATAATTCCACAAGAGTCCTGTTTACTTAATAGAATTTAGGAAACCGATTGCCTTAGAAAAATAAAGTAAGCACAACAAAGAATTATTATTCAGTAGTACTTCTGGTTTATTTTAATCAAATTCCATTACATCACAGAGCACATCAGCCTATCTAAATACATAAAGTTACCCAAAAATAAAATTAATTCCACATTTAAGTCAATTAAAAATATTTTTTAAAAGAAAACCTCCAGTAATCTTTATTCTTGAATGACTCAAATGGCACAGTCTGTGTAATAAACAAAAATGTACAATAATGTTTAATGCACTTAACCAAGCTAAAGTTTTGCACAATAAATTTAAGTGCTTTGACACATTATGAACAACACAAGAACATTTTGCAAGTGCAAACCATATAAATGAGAGCCTAACATCAATAAGAGGGTAAAGCTGGGTCCATCGAAACTTAGAAATCCCTTAAATTATTTTGGGCTCAGATTGCCTACTCCCAGGTTTAGCAAGTCAAATGTGTTCTCCAGTCTTTTGGGATAGTCCAAATGAAGGTTTTATAGTAGTTCAAATGTCAGGCAAATAGCTTGAGCATGGTTTTCAATGTTCTCCATAACGTTACCTTCCAGTATGATATTAATGCTAGATGGCTCAAAGTGTATGGCATTTGGACCTGGTTGCTGGCTGTCTTCAGGTATAACAGTCAATAACCCATCAGGAACCTGAATGAAATCTGTGATGGTATCTGAATCCTGCAGACAAAAGGTAAATATAATGAAAAAATATATTATTGCAAAACCTTCATGTCTTCACTAAGTAAATTTTAATTATACAATTTGATGTAATACTTACAAAACAGACCTTGAAGTACTCACTGCCTAATCTCCAAGATAAACCTGGAAGACAACGAAGGACAGCAGTCCACATTGCTGTAATATCCTGGATCTACAAGTTAAGAAAAAACAAACCAAAATATCTAAAAATAAACATGAGACAAATGTGTGATAAATTATAAGTTAAAACACATAGGTGTCTGTGTTCTATAATATATGTTACCATCCCATTAAAACAGGATTCATCTGCTAAAAAAAATATTATTGGGTGTTTGTGCTGTTTTGTTTAACTTGTCTGTCTTTGGGCTCCATGGTTTTAGAAAGAACCATTAAAAATGAAAGAAACATTACACAGCACAAAAATAACTGATTTGTCTTTAATAGTTTTCGGGAAATAGTGCAGCTCCATGGCAAATAAATGTTGGTTCTCATGTTTGGAATTAGTTGATGATGACAAGTCTACAGGAAAACTAACCAACCTTAAAGGAACACTAGCTAAGATCAGTGGAGCATCACAATGATTTTTAAGCTGTAATTAAGCTAAAAAATTAAGGTAAAAAATATTATCTAGTGTTCCATTAAGGAGGTGACTGGATCACTCTTATAAAAGTAACATTCCAAATTGTAATAAAAAGATTCCTTACCTTAATTTCAACTTGGGCAACAATGTCTGCAAGTGTACTGCCAATAATTCCTTTCCTGGATTTAAAGATCTCAAGGAATCGTGGGGTGTGACTGTCCAAGGCCTCAAAAAAGTCTTGTTCAAGATCTTTACTTGCCACCCTTGTGAACTCAGCAAAAACCTTTAGGAAAAACACAGCACACATAGAGCCATAATTCGATTTGTACCACATTAACAGATTACACAAATTAAAATACATTTACTCTTGTAGAAGTAATATGTTCATGTTAATATGATTGTATGTTTTATTTTACATAAATTACATATTTGTTACCATACCTGCTGCTTTCTGAAAAGGGCTGGCCAGCGCTCCAACATGCGTTTCACTGGTGGCTGTAACCACCATGTTTCTGTATCTGTAATGTCTAAGCAGTTGCCCTTTCTTTCATACACAAATTTGCAAAATTTACATGCCCACTGCATCTGATTTAGTTGTGTTCAAGCTGCAAAAAAGAAGAACCTTTTTTAAAAATGGATTCAAACATTGTAGATATAGTGCTCACACAAGGTAAAGTGTGTTTCATAAAATGTCAGCCCTGTGCTTACAAAAAAAAGGCTAACCCGTGTCTTCTATATTATTTATAAAACGTGCTCTGTTAACGTCGACTTGGTATGTGTTGTAAATAATTGTTTTATCCATGTTATACGGAGCGCTGTTGGAGTATTTTTCCGGTGAACACATTCACACAAGACTTGAAGTTATGTAAGACACTTCAGACAAAAGGTTAACCCCAACAAAGTTATGCCTTAACCAGCTTTGCATTTGCCGTTACAAATATGGAGCTTTGCCTGAGTCACGGTTTTTTATAAAAAAAGTAACCTCTGCCGCTTTTGACTCACCATTGAGTTATGCTATGGCTTCAACAGAAATTTTGTGAGTGCTGCGCGCTCTCTCTGAGTGTTTTGTGCGTGCTGCGCGCTCTCTCTGTGTGTTTTGTGCAAACTGCGCGCTCTCGCTGAATGTTTTGTGCGCGCTGCGCGCTCTCTCAGGTTTTTTTTTTTTTTTTTTTTTTTTTTTTTTTTTGCGAGCTTTGCGCATCCCTCTGAGTGTTTTGTGCAAACTGCGCGCTCTCTATGAGTGTTTTGTGCGAACTGCGCGCTCTCTCTGAGTTTTTTTTTGCGAGCTTTGCGCTCTCTCTGTGTGTTTTGTGCAAACTGCGCGCTCTCGCTGAGGGTTTTGTGCGTGCTGCGCGCTTTCGCTGAGTGTTTTGTGCAATCTGCGCGCTCTCTGAGTGTTTTGTGCAAACTGCGCGCTCTCTCTGAGTGTTTTGTGCATGCTGCCCGCTCTCTCTGAGTGATTTGTGCGAGCTTGTACTTTCCACTTCGGACGTCAGTCGCATGCTGAGCAGAGTGAATGCATGGAAGGTAGCTGGCCCTGATGGTGTACCTGGCCGGGTGCTAAGAGCTTGTGATGTGGAACTTGCGGGTGTCTTCACTCACATCTTTAATGTTTCGCTTGCCCAGGTAGCTGTACCATCTATCTTTAAGTCAGCCATCGTTGTGCTTGTGCCTCACTCACCCCAATAATTTCCAAGTGCTTTAAAAGACTAGTTCTTTCTCACTTGAAATCCTGCCTGCCTGCTACGCTGGACCCACACCAGTTTGCTTATCGTAGCAACAGATCCACCGAGGACGCTATCTCAACAGCACTACACACTGCACTAACCCACCTCGCTTGGAGGCATAAGGAAGCATAAAGTAATCTAAATCTCCCTGGTAGGTGGCTGCGTTGACCTTGGACCTCAGAAAATACAGTGGACCCACACCATCAGATGACATGGGACCCCAAACTGCCACTGACTGTGGAAACTTTGCAGGGTACCTCGAGCAACGTGGATTCTGTGCCTCTCCTCTCTTCCTCCAGATTCTGGGACCTTGATTTCCATAGGAAATGGTCCTTGGTCTCCCAGGACCAAGATGGCATCGCGATCACACTGCGAGGCTCAGCGTCTTACCGGTTTTAGTGATGTTATACTTCTGTACTTAGCTATCTCCAGTTTTCTTGCGCAAATAACTCTTGCGAACTACAGTTACGACAGACAGACACTTTTGGAAATTAACATTCACCGCACAAACACCGGATTCAGCATCGGTTTGACTTTAACCAGCTTCAAAACAACACCCCTCCCCCATCTTGGACTGTCCGATTATCTTTCTTTGTTCCTGCTTCCCAAATACACTGCAGTCATGCATAGGATTAAGCCTTCAACCAGAACTGTAAAGATCTGGATGGATGGGGCTGACTCCTTCCTTCAGCAACAGTTCCAGCACACCGACTGGAGTGAGTATGCTGCCCGAGCCACCACAGTCTCACACATCCACTTGGACACCTACACTAACTCTGTCCTGAAACAAATCAACAAGCGCTCAGGGTACAAGAGTCCTCTGTACCGCCCACTGGGGTTGCTGGCAATATGAAGAGACTAATAGCTATAGCCAAGCACTGCTACAAACGCCGGATTGAGGAGCACTTTACCTCCTCTGACCCTCGGCGTACGTGGCAGGGAATACACGCCCTGACTGACTATAAACCAACTAGCTTTGTTCCATCTACCAACAGTGCTTCAGTCCCTGATGAGCTGAACAACTTCTACGCTCGTTTCGACCAGATGATATTGATATCTTCAATAAATCTTCCACCGACGACAACCCACTTGTACTTTCCACTTCGGATGTCAGTTGCATGCTAAGCAGAGTGAATGCACGGAAGGCAGCTGGCCCTGATGGTGTACCTGGCCGTGTGCTAAGAGCTTGTGCTGTGGAACTTGCGGGTGTCTTACATCTTTAATGTTTCGCTTGCCCAGGCAGCTGTACCATCTATCTTTAAGTCAGCCATCATTGTGCCTGTGCCTAGGCATTCTACTGCTTCAGACTTTAATGACTTTCGACCTGTAGCACTCACCCCAATAATTTCCAAGTGCTTTAAAAGACTAGTTCTTTCTCACTTGAAATCCTGCCTGCCTGCTACGCTGGACCCACACCAGTTTGCTTATCGTAGCAACAGATCCACCGAGGACGCTATCTCAACAGCACTACACACGGCACTAACCCAACTGGACTGTCAAAACTCATAGGTGAGTATGCTGTTCATCGATTTTAGTTCTGCATTCAACACAGTGATTCCGTCTATGCTGATATCCAAACTCAACCATCTGGGTATCAGCACATCACTCTGCCACTGGATTTTAGACTTCCTGTCTAACAGACCCCAATCTGTTAGATTAGGCAACCTTCATTCATCAACCATCACCTTGAACACTGGCGTTCCACAAGGTTGTGTTCTTAGCCCGATTCTGTACTCTCTCTTCACCCATGACTGTGTACCTGCCTATGGTTCAAACACCATAGTCAAATTCGCAGATGACACCATGGTGATAGGCTTGATTACAGACAATAATGAAACGCCCTACCGGGATGAAGTACAGCATCTGTCCTTGTGGTGCCAAAACAATAACCTAGTACTAAACATGCTCAAAACAAAGGCGATCATCATGGACTTCAGACGGACTAGGAATCAAGCTCACGCCCCCATTTACATCAACGGAACTGCAGTGGATCAGGTGTCCAGTTTCAAGTTCCTTCGAGGACATCTACCATAAACGCTGCCTGGGCAGGGCACGAAAATCACTATAATATCACTACTGCACTTTATGTAAATAATGTAATATATTGCACTTCTGGTTAGATGCTAACTACATTTCATTGGCCCTGTACTTGTACTCTGCACAATGACAATAAAGTCGAATCTAATCTAATCTAATTTACTTTAATCAGGGAACATAACTTTGGACCACTCAGGAGCAGTCCAGTCCTTTTTCCTGACGCTGTCTCTTGTTCAAGAGTGGCTTGGCATAAGGAACATGACAGCTGAAACCCATGTCTTGCATACATTCAAATTTTATGACCAGCACCTGTATGTGCTTGTATAATTTTAAACTACTGATTCTTAACATTGAAGTTGCCCAGAAGCTCTATTGCAACTCTTCGCTTCCACATTAAATTACCTGACGCTGGATTATAACTTACTTCTGAACGTCATCGTTCCATTATCTTGGGCATGATTTTAATGTGTGAGCAATCTTTTTGTGCTGACTATATGCAGGTGTATTGTTTAACATTCGGATTCTGACTGGTGTTCGCTCAGAAGCTTTTACATTTTTCGCTTCCACCTTAAGTAATGCAGCAGTAACGTTAGGTAACTTGAAAATTTGAAAGTAAGGCGTTCGGACAAGAGTTTCAGAAGGGCAGGCTGGCTCACTGTGGTTACGTGTTTGTTGGTTTACTGGCATTATAAATATATCAAAGATAGTTGGAAACTTTGTGAAAGGACGTTTGTGTTGCCTTATCAAAGTAGCCAACACTTTAAAATGTTAATGTCTATGGATGTTGGGCATGTTAAAAGTATTAAAAACATTACAAAACACTTCAACGAATGATAAATATATACGCCATCCCAATCCCAATATATTTGCCTGTAATGGAATGTAATGGAATATATTGGAATCGAGACGTTCCGGGAGCCACCTGGTGGATTGATGCAGAATTGCGGGTAAAAGGCCCAAACTTTGAGGATTTTTAGCTCCCACCACGTGTGCCCAGGACCCGACCCCGGGCTCTGCAAAAAAAATCGTCTAGGGTGCGCCGCGCGCTAGGCCGATAAGGTCCACCAAGCAGCGTATCATATATGTGGATTGGGATGGTGTGGTACTACGAAGAGGTAAGCAACTGCTATTTTCTCGACTAAATGGCCTTTCGGACCTAAGACCCCACCACCACCTGTTAGGTCTAAATGGAATTGTGGACACATACTCCCATTTGTGGCCAGATGGTAGTATGTCAGTGTAGTTTATTTATTTTTTATTAAGTTAATGCAACATATGATTGGTCATTTGAAAATGGTACTCAGGCAGCTAGTACTTAACCTTTTCCATGTTACATATTTCAGATTATTCCAATTTTGGACATTTCAATTCCAACATTACTGATTATACACAGAGTCTTGTACAAAAAAGAAGGCATGGGTTTGAAAACGTTCAACGTACACATGTATCATTGTCACAAGCATTTTAAAATGTGCACTGTGTACACATTTGAATTTGATATGTATTTTTGAAATTGTGATGGAGAAAATAAGGACAAGTATTAAGAATTGAAATCTAACAGAGCATTTGGAATCAGAAAGTAGTTTATTTAACCTTAAGGTGGTCAACATACAATAGCAGAGAGTACTATGTGAATGTGGACAAAGGAGATGTTTTCACAGAGATATTTATATAGGTAGTTTATACGTCATAACCATAAGATAATCACTCGATGTTTCTGCAAGCTTAGTTTCCTTAGAGACATCTCAGTTTGATATACAAGATGTGGTTTGTTCTAATAAAGCATTGACCTCGAGCTGACCTGACATACACTTAGTTTTTGAGCTCTGTTGACGATTAGAAATGAATATACTGACAAACAAGCAGACAAGTTCTTTCAACAGAGACATATAAAAATTACCATTACAGAAATATCTGAGTTTGGATATCCCTATCTTACTAAGAAAAGTCGACAAGAAATGTTGTAGAGCAAATCAAAAGCTGTTCAGCAACATATAGCAAGTTTTGGTCCCTTGTGTACAACCAAAAATACAACCGCAAAGTTGCTTCAGAATATAGTGCACCTTGTCTGCCCACTGCAACGGGCTTATCCGCGCTATATTTTACCAGCCGTAACTACGAAACCTCATGTAATTCTACACACTTAGAGCAGGCCAAGCCATTTAAAATGAAAATAACCTGTTTCCAAATTGAATTATACAAGAACAAGTATAAAAACAACAATAAAGTAATTTTCACTATTAGAATTAACTCACACATCCATTCCCCTCATTTTCCTTCAGAAAAGGGTACTTAAATATCAGAGCTTTACACACTTGCACATACTCATTTGTACACTCTAAAAAGTGTATTTGGGCAGTAGTTCCTATTATAGACTTATTTACATTAACCTCAATTAATTCTTTTGCCTTAGTTCCTACAACTTACTTTCATGAGTTCAATTAACTTAAAAGTCACACATTTTATCTCAAAATAACTTTTTACTTTGAGACTACGTGAAACAATTAAGTTTAAAGCAGCTTTACGTCTGACGTCATTACGTAAGCTTTGCGCGAGGCAGATCTCTGGTACCGACAACAGGTGCGCCCCGCTTTTTCTTCCGAACATCGACGGTCGACGTGACTCGGATAAAACAGTAAGTATGCTACCCACCATAACCAAACATTTAATAAACCTTAAAAAAAAAAACAGACTGCACTGTAAAAAATCTAACTTCAAATTTAGTTGATTATACATTGAAATAGTGAGTTGGGAATAGAACTCAATTGTGTGATAGTTCATCTAACACGAAATGTATTGTTCTGATCAACCTGTAGGCACAACATAAAAAATGTGTTGAGAAGATTTGTTTGGAAAAGTTGCTGATTAAGATAAACCTGCGCATGCTCTGTTCTAGTCATGCGCATGCTCAGTGGGAGGTTCGGGAATACGCGCGAAGGACGGTTGATTCCTCTTTGTTGTGGCTCGAAGTTTGGAGAAATTCAAGATTGAGGTAAATAACTAGTGATAGTTCACAAAGCATTTTAAAGTTACGTTTCTAGTTTTAACACTATCTTAAAGCCGTGAATATGTGAGGGAAGTTGCCGTGGCATTGTTATATTAGCTAACTTTGCCAACTCGACTGAGCCATGGAAAGTTTGAATATGAGCCGTTTGTTTCATTTAATCAAATGCCCAACGTAACAGACTCAAGCAGGCTGTAACAAGCCTGAGCGCTTTCTTTATGTTCTATTTTGAAAATGTTATGTATCTTGTTGGCTGGCTTTTTTCCATTCCACCTTAAATACCGGAATAGGTAACGCTATATTGAGCCTCCTCGGTGTTTGTTGAGCTGTTTAAGGTAGAACGGAAAATTCAGGATGCTGACTACAACAACGCTCCTTTAGTCTGATATCATTTATATGAAAGCAGCAGGGTGTTATTACAAGATTAAGCCGTCAAAGATACAAAAATATCCGTATTGTCTGAATCAGACCTACTATTTGTTTTTTGTTTTGCTTTTGAGAAGTTCGTAGGTGTCTAACAGCACTAGCACTATACCTAACATCGTCTGTTTCTCAAAACATTTAGCTAAATGTAATATATGTGTGTGTGTGTGTGTAAATAAATTACAAAAACATTAAATAACGTTACATAGAGTTTGTGGTTCTGTAATTGCATTTACAAACTATAATTGTGTACAATGACAATACTAACACTAATATTGTTTTCATTTTCAAGGAAAAAAGGGATACATTAGATGAAGTGCAAAATCTGCTCTTTCACAAGCCAAGACACAGACGTTGGGTTGAAGCACCACAGAGTACGCCATGGATTTCATGGTACACGCTGGCCCTGTTTTCACTCCAATTGTGTGTGTTCCTTGATATGTCGTTTTTCAAAATGTCACAGTAAATTATCTACATGTCACCAAAGTTCTACCTTCAAATGTGATCTTTGTGATTATAAAGATGTTTGCGATATAGCCCTGCAGGGCTGAGTGAGGATTCCTTGGAAGAAGAGAGAAAGGCAATGAGGGCTGAGATAGATAAAAAGGGTCCAAACATTTTCTTTACGGTGGAAGGAGGTTGTTGAGCAGGAACCTCTGGTTGGTCTGGTTCGAGAATGATGGCCAGCACTGTTCTTGGAGAGTCAGGTGAGTAGTGTTTGTTTGCTGTACTTGTGACTCTGGCCCATTTCAGCATATTTTTCTTTTTATAGTTTTTGTAGGATTGTTTCACACTGCAAAACCTAGTGTGAACCAATCTAGTTTACTTGTCTAAAATGATACTTAACTTTTTTTCCCCAGAACAGTTCCAAAACTGTTATAATGCGAAGTCATCAGCTGTTTGGATTATTTACTTATTTTTTTAGTTATTTACTTATTAACCAAGAAGCGTACAGCATTGTCCAACCACAGTAATGTTATTTAAAGGCAACAAGTTTTATCGCGCACAACATTTGTCACGAAAGCGTCCCAAAAGAGCAATTTTCCTGTGGGCTATTTTTTTGGCCTTGGGATGACGGGATGGTTTTTGTCTGGATCCCTGCATAACTGTTATCAACTGAATCAGTGTTTGTCTAGAAATGTTCAGGCTCTGTACGTAATGACTGATAATCTGTATTCTCTATTGTTTACTCCTCTCTCTCTCTAGATATGCAGTGAGTTTCGTAGAATAACTGCCATCAACCTGAAGAGTCAGTTTCATGATGCACTGGACACATGTGCCAAAACTCCTTAAACTGTACAGGAGTAGAAGGGCAGCCTTTGGAGGAGATGGGATGCATCTGTAGTATGTTTAATGCACAAGTTTTTGTGAAAAACTAAGTTTGTGAGGTTTTCACAATAAAATTTTAAAATATTCCATTTGTGCAATGTAGATTTATTATTTTAACCAAGTTGAATTTCTGAGTAGCGTAAAGGTATTTGACTCCTATTTGCAAAACTAAAATAACATGCTAAAAAACACTTTTAAAATTATTTAAATGTAAGCTGTATTTTAAGTACACTGTAAAAAGAAAACAGTTGATCCAACTTAATTGAATTGCTTCAATTGGTAACAAGTAATTCAATTAAGTTTATCCAACTTAATTGTTTAAGTTTAACCTTAAAAAAATAAATTGAAAAAACTTAATTGAATTACTTGTTACCAATTGAAGCAATTTTCTTTTTACACTGTATAGTGTGAGTGATAATGTAATGCTCAGTGTCACTTCGTCAGCAGTCATGGGGGTCCAGGTGTATGGAATGGCGTTGGTCTCTTATAGAACAGCGTTGGGCTCTAAACGTGTGAACACATGCTCGTTAACACGTTATTAAAAATTTGCGTGTTGACACGTAAAATTTTGTCGTGATAACGTGACCAAAATTGACACGTTTACACGCTTCTTAAGGTTTTCGCCAATGGGAGGCCTCAAATCCGGGCGTACTTACATATTCATGATAGGATTTACATCACACCCTGTAGCTGACACGAAACATAAATCCTTTGTGAACGTAGTCCCTACGTTTCATCTGAATTATTCATAACATAGTGAGCTAAGCACTGACCTGTGGCTACGTTGAGCCCTACATGAGCAGTGTGAAGACAGCAATACTAGTAAGCTGTTTATGTTTCACAATAAAAAAAAACTGTTGTTTAGTACCTTAAAATTTGTAAACATGCATATTATTATATAACTTCATTCATAACATGCTCTAAAGCTTTTCATAATTTTATAAGAAACAAACATCACTATTCACTCACACTGTGTGTGACACATACTGAGGCGTAATTCATTCACATTGATAAATTATGTGCATTCTTTTAATAGCATACTGCTAAACAATACAGTGTCAATACAAACCCATAGTGAAATTAACTTTCCAGATCCTCCTCTTTCTGTAAACATGTATACTATGTGTAAAGATACATTAATTTACTCATGTGTTATTTAATTATGTGTATGTACTTATATATGTTAAGAGAGGATAAATCTCCTTCAAAATTAAATTGAACAAAAAAATCTGAATTAAAAAAGGGCTTTTTTCAGCAGTAAATTCAGTGGTGGTTGAAGTGAGGGGTATATATATATGTGTGTGTGTGCGCTTTTAAACGTATTTATGTTTATATAAATATTATGTTTGTATAATGTTTATACAAAATCTCATAAACATTGTTCAGAACATTAAACACTGGAATTGTTTCCGTTATTTGGTAAGTTAAGGCTTTATGTTGTTTCAGCAATAACGCCATACACCAGTAGGTGGCAGTAAAGCATCATGATTCACGAAATACACAAACTTAACGTGTTAACACGAAATTATACGCTGCGTGTTAACACGGAGAATCCAACACGTTTAGAGCATAATTTAAAACAAATGAAAGAAAAAAAAACAGGAATTCAAGTTTATAAAATGTATTGGACTAAAAACAATAAGCTCGTAGCCTACTTAGTGTATACTCAAATACCTACATGCAACATTGAGCCATGCTTTGGTACTGCGTTCTTATAATGTTTTTTGTGAATTGACTACACTCGGCTCAGAGTCACAGTCAGAAAACAGCGTTGGCCCACAGCAGGCTCAGTGTCACTTTTCTGAGTGTTCTTCGTCAGTAGTCATGGGGGTCCAGGTGTATGGAATGTCGTTGGTCTCTAAACGTGTTGGATTTGACCATGTTTTTTTTTTTATGAGATTTTGTATAAACATTATACATATATAAATACGTTTTAAAGCACGCACACACGCACACACACACACATATATATATATATATAAACCCCTCACTTCAACCACCACTGAACTGCTGAAAAAACCCTTTTTTAATTTAGAATTTTTTGTTCAATTTCATTTTGAAGGAGATTTATCCTCTCTTAATTTATATATAGAAGTAGATACACATAATTAAATAAAACATAAGTAATTTAATGTATCTTTTAACATATACATGTTTACAGAAAGAGGAGGATCTGGAAAGTTAATTTCACCATGGGTTTGTATTGACACTGTATTGTTTAGCAGTATGCTATTAAAAGAATGCACATAATTTATCAATGTCAAATCTCAGTATGTGTCACACACAGTGTGAGAGAATAGTGATGTTTGTTTGATATAAAATTATGAAAAGCTTTAGAGCATGTTATGAATGAAGTTATATAATAATATGCATGTTTACAAATTTTAAGGTACTAAACACCAGAGGTTTTTTATTGTGAAAAATTAACTTCCAGTTGCTATGGGGATCAGCTTACTAATATTGCTGTCTTCACACTGCTCACGTAGGGCTCAACGTAGCCATAGGTCAGTGCTTCGCTCACTATGTTATGAATAATTCAGATGAAACGTAGGGACTATGTTCACAAAGGATTTATGTTTCGTGTCAGCTACAGTGTGTGATGTAAATCCTATCATGAATATGTAAGGATTAGTTAAATGCTGTTTTAACTACAGTAACTGAAAAATATCACTGGTGAACAAGACAAAATACATATTCAATTATAACTGATATCACAACAAAAATATAGAATTAGAAACCGTACATAAAAACCCAACCAAAGTGTAGTGTAGCGAAACTGGTGGACTCTCTCTTTGTCTGTGTGTGGATGGATATAATCTCGGTGTGGGGACTAAAACTTGTTTACAGACTCACATTTTTAGTTATACAAATACACGCATTTTTGTGTGTGTACGATTGTTTACATGTGTAAGGAAGAGACGTTATAAAAAAATAACTAAATACTCTATAAAGGACTTAAATCCAGGATAATAAGTCTGAATTAATGAAGACATGGCCCCTGTGCATAACTCGTGCGGGAGCTGGCAACGCCAGCCATGGAGCTTTCCCATTGAAGCCAGTTTGCTACGGTCTCTTTTAAATATCATTTGATTAGAATACAACATTTTACATGTGCTTAATGAATATATTTTTTGTTAAATATTGGTTTTAATCATAACATAAATGTGTCGCTTTGTCAGTTACCAAAGTTACATCAGCCAGTAATGTTAAGCTACAACCCGGTCTCACACCTACTCGTGATATAGTAGTCTGCAATTCGTGACATATCGCATATTTTCAGCATGAATTGCAGTCTCCTATATATGTGACTATACCACGAGTAGGTGTGAGACCGGGTTGTAAGCTATCACTACCTCAGGATGTAAAGGTCTTCCATGTGTCTTAGCAAATTGCAAATAATTTAAATAAATGTTTTACAGTTACTGAAAGACATCTACGAAGAAATGTACTGCTTAAATTTTAATTGTTATTTTATTTTATTTTATTTTTTTACAGAATATTTGTATGTTAGCATCTGCTAATGTTAGCTAGCATCCAGTTAAAAGTTCTCCTGTTCCACCTTAAACAGAGTGACAGTTATTTTCTGATGAAACAAGAACAAAAAGTAACTGCTTCAGCATTTAAAAAAGAACAGAAAACTCCAGTATTGTGCTTGTAAATAGGGATTAACATTTAGTGCTAGTTTTGCTATGCTGTGTGTGTTTTGAAAATAACATTGTGTTTGGTATTTAATATGCAGACTTTTAACTTTGGGAATTGTGTCAGTATAACAATTAATTTATGTTTTGTATTCTTTATTCCAGATTGCAAACATATGTTCCTGCACTTTTTTAGACTTCTGTTTTTTTTTTAAACTTCCTGCTATATATATTGTGTTGAAAAAAAAGCGTATTTGACAATACAAGAAATTGTATAAAACTTTATCTAGACAGTATAATAATTACATTAAGCAAGACCATACATATTTTTGCACAAATCACTAATATAAGCCTTTTAAAATTCTAGTCAACTGAATGGAGAAAAAACACATAGGGAAGAAATATGAGCATCTGCAATATCTTCAGACCATTCAGCTATTTATTATAATGTTTGTAACAGCTATTTAATACTAAAATTTAATTCAAATCAAATCAAATTGTATTTATATAGCGCTTTTCACAACAAAAAGTCGTCACAAAGCAGCTTTACAGAGATCCGGGTCCAAGCCTCCTATGAGCAAGCCAGGGGCAACAGTGGCAAGGGAAAACTCCCTCAGCACATGAGGAAGAAACCTTGGAAAGAACCAAGACTCATACGGGGAACCCATCCTCCTCGGGTCCACACCGGAGACACAACAGAGAACAGAACAGAAGTAAAAGTGAAATGATGACAGATGAAGGCGTTATAGTAATGTAAATGTAGTATATTAGTGATGTATGAGTCTGAGGAAGGAGAAGGTGATCAGGGATTCTGTGTGAATTAAAAGTAGGTGCAGAGTTAATCTGAGGTAAAACAGCATGGCCAAGCATGATAGTGTAGATGAGACAAGGCCAGGATCTTGTACAGGATACACAGGGGCTGGATCAGGGCAACACCTGGAGAGCAGCAGGACATCTCAAAGCATGAGAGAGAGACAGGAGAAAGAAAACCAGACAAAGGGAACAAAAAAATACAGAGATTAGTAGGGTCATGGTAAAGAACAGGCAAATTTGTCCTGCGAAAAAAGCTTCCACGGGTCAGGCAAGAGAACCCAGTGACAGACAGCGTGTTGGCGGTTACTAGAAAGCTAACTAAAAAAGCTGTAGCTATGGTAGTATGACAGGGTTAATACAGAACAGTGATAATTAACCTGATGCTGTGTATGGGGAAAAAAGCTTGTTCCATTTAGGGGTGGGGTGGGCGTGGCTAGGTCCCAGAGGAGGTTTCAGAGCACCTGTAAGTCCAAAATCGATGACGAAAGGAGATTCACGGTGAACGTAGTCTTCTAAGACCCACCCACCCTTGAAACTTCTGTCAAAACTCAAGCAAACCACGAAGCAGACTCTGGAGAGATTCCAGAAGCAAAAGACCTTATCAGCAAAATCCAAAAAACAATAATGAAAGCAAAGACTGGCAAAATTCAAATGAAATAATGTCAAATAACTGCAAAGAGTATCTTATAAAAATAAACTTAGCACAAAAAGTAAGGAAATTTGTGTTTGGTAGATTATTTTTTTGTTGTTGTAACAATGCTTCTTGGCAGTTTATCTCATACCGTTGGAAAGCCTGTTAATTTCCCCTTTAAACGGTGCCACATTTGTAAGGAACATGCATTTGTGGGATGAGCAGTAGAGCTGAGAATGTGGGTTGCGCCTCTTTAAAAGGTAAATGTGGCATCATTTAACAGGCTTTCCAACTGTATAAGATTTATTGCCCAGAAGCATTGTTACAACCAGGAAATAATCTACCAAACACAAATAACACAATTTTAAGAAATTTGTTTATTGTTTTTTGTAGAAATTTTTAAACAGAATTATATTTCTTAAAAAGTTTAGCTTTTTCAAAGTTTCTGTAAATACAAGGGTGTGTTTAGTGTTGAGTGATATTTTTTTTAGAACTGGTCTAAACTACCTCCATGATAAAGTTTTTATAGCAAAGTTGTATAATTAGTGTTCATTGTAAGTTGAACCAGAAAATTTGCACTGAAATATTTTTAATATGTTTACTGTATCATCTTTCAATAAGAATATAATTAATTAATATAATGTGTGTGTGTGTGTATTTATTTATTTTTTTTCCACATAAGATATCAACACAGAGGTGTCTTACACGAGGGGAAAAAAATTGTTGAACTGATGGAAGATGAATGCTGATGCAGCACCACAGACACTTGTGATAATGGGCATTGCAGCAGTGGTAATGGGCAGTCTTTGAATTTACCACAGCCTTCATGAAGCATTTTAGACAGCTGAAATTCGGTGTGGCTTTTTTGAATTTGTTCTGAAAAACGTGAGTTGGTGTTGTGGGCTGTGTGACAAGAAGTTTGTGCAGTCAACTAATACGTTGTGATTAGCAGCTATCGGATTCTGGAGTTTTCAAGCCCCAAAGAGCAGAGGAGCGCGCGCCATGTCAGGTTGGTAACAGTCATTTTGTTTGAAGTTTGTGTTTTTTTCTTTAGCCATCTCAAGTGAACAAAGTCATCAAAACTTTTTATTGCATTAGGCTTACTTTTCTAATGTTTGCTGCAGCTAGCCAACGTGTCATTATGATGAATACCAAGTGTTCTACTTAGCTTTTAACCCACATTATGTAATGTCTGAGCTAATAGCCAGGTTGTTAAATTTTGAAATTTGAATAATTACTTACAGTCTACTTGAGGTTGAGAAGTAAAATGTTTCTATCATTGTTTCTCAATATGACAACTTTAGAATGTGATCATATACTTTGATATATGAATCACGCTATATTATAGGGTAAGTGTACTTTTAAGGCCACCAAAATCAGGTTTTCAGGTATGTTTAATAGATATTCTTCTGATTTCTATTTGATATCTGTGGGGAAAAGGCAAGGTCATTTGAAAATGTATGCATTTGTTTATGTACATGTTTAGAATATTAAATGGTGATATTTTATGAAATATGTCAGAAGTGTGGTATGGACCTTATTGACAAAATAAAAATGTTGTTGATTAAGGAGGCCTTGACTTACATAGGGGTGTGATTATTTTCGTAACTGGGATTTTCTCTCAATAGAGTTAATGGTGTTGAATATAGATTCTTATAAACTAGGTGCACTGGGATAGACACTTGACTCCCACAATACACACTCCAGCCACTGGGGGGGGGGTCTTACTTTTCTTGAGATCTTGAAGTGGAGCCTTTAAAGGGGAGGACCTCTGGTTTTGGAGGCCAGATACCGGAGCGTCGTTTTGGATATATATAAGATGGTGGAAGTTTTGGCGCTGATTTTTCTCTAGCACTCTGGAAACTGTTGCACCTCCAGATTACTACCTACCCTTTTGAATAATCTCTACATGCTTGGGCTGGTCGACCATGGAGTCAGCGCTTGGGTTCTTCGAGGATCTTTAGGTAAGAAGAGTGAACCCTCCCAAGTTCTCATTTCATCACAATAGATTTCAACACCTTATTTTCGTGATCTAATTGTTGGCTGTGTGATTGTAACTTGATAGTTTTGTGCTCTGTTGAGGTTAGCTGTTTGCTAAGGTGGGTATTGGATTGCAGAGTTGCTTGATTGTATACAGTCTAGACCTTTGGTAATTGGGTATGTTTGGTTGAGTTCTCAGGAAATCTGATTTGGTGGTGTTGATTTGACTCAAAAATACCTGTTGGAAATTGTGGCCTACTTGGGGCTTCTTGAGTTGTATGTGTTCTTTCAGAAGTCCTATGAGAGGACTTGAGGTAAGGTGGCCAAAATTGTCAAGTACTTTTAGTTTTGTAGTCATACTTTGGTGGTACTTAGGGATTTTAGGCCAATAGGGGAATATAGGTTACCTCTTGGTGTTTGAATTTTAGTAGCCTTAGAGTTAGGGGTCTCTGGTCTGTCCTCATTTCGGCTGGGGGGCTTTTGGTATTTTTTTAATTTTTTCCCAAAAATGTCTCAGTTTGATCCGGAAAGTTTTATCCAAGCCCATCTGCAGACAACGGACTGGATAAAATTAAAGAAGCCTCAGTTGCTCCAGCTTGCTGAATATTATGAGATTGAGGTAGATTCAGAGTTGAATAAAATTAAGATAGTAGATCCTTGCTCAGTCCCTAGGTTTGAGTGACTCCATCATTGAGGCAAGATTGGCTAGGGAACAAGCAGAGAAGGGTAGGCGAGAGAAGGAGAAGGATAGTTTGCGGGAGCTGGAGTTAGCTAAGATTGAGTTGGAGAAGGTTAAACTCTCGCAGATGGAGAGTCAACAACAGCGCAGACATGAGACTCGGTTTGATGTATCCAAATGTCTACATCTAATGCCAAAATTTCAGGAAGACGAGGTAGATGTGTTTTTTGATGCCTTTGAGAATATAGCCACGGAATTAGCTTGGCTGGAGAATTGTTGGACCGTTTTGGTTCAGAGTGTCCTGTAGGGGAAAGCTCGGGAGGCTTATGCAGCTTTGAATTCTGCACACTCCATGGAGTATGACACGGTGAAAACGGCAGTGAAGAATGCCTATGAAGTTGTGCCAGAAACTTACAGGCACAAATTCCGTTCTCTTAGACGTAAGCTAGCGGAAACCTATTTGGATGTAGCTAGGCAGCAGGAGGCAGTGTTTGAACGAAAGCATGTGAAGTTTATACTTTTGCAGATTTAAAACAGCTTGTTCTTATGGAACAGTTTAAAAATAGTCTACCTGTTCTTTAGGAAGTGTACATTCAGGAGCATGGGGCGACTGAAGTTAAAAAGGCTGCTATGATGGCAGATACTTACGAATTTACCCATAAGGAGTCGAGAGTGAAAGAGAGATCAGTGGTTGGAGAAAGGCTAATATAGAGGTTAAATCAGAAGAGACTAAAAGTCATAGGGAAGGGCCATCTGGCTCTAAACCTCATAGTCAACTTCAAAAACCTGTAAATTCTACTCCCTCGGGAGAAATAATCTGCCATTATTGTAGAAAACCTGGCCATATAAAATCAGGTTGTCCAGTTCTGCAGAAGTGCAGACGTGGGTCTTATACTGACTCTTCAAAATCTGTGGCATTGGTAGTTGGTTCAGAGAGGACTATTAGTTGTGTGGATCCTGAGTCTGAAATAACCCCCTCTCTGTATGATGGGTTTGTCTCCTGCTGTACAGTGTCCATTGGTTCTGGGGAGCCAGAAACCAAAATTAAAATTTTCAGGGACACTGGTGCAGTTCAGTCCTTGTTGTTACAAGGGGTTCGTGATT
Source organism: Hoplias malabaricus (assembly GCF_029633855.1). Classification (NCBI taxonomy): domain Eukaryota; kingdom Metazoa; phylum Chordata; class Actinopteri; order Characiformes; family Erythrinidae; genus Hoplias; species Hoplias malabaricus. The sequence goes on from NW_027101186.1 coordinate 1,109,150, forward strand.
AGCCAGTTTCAATGACTCTTCAGTGTTGCTTCAGGGTGTGGGAAGTTTGTTTGGTGCCATGCCATTGCATAAAGTGTACCTAACCTCTAACTTGGTAAATGGCTATGTTAATGTAGCAGTAGTGCCATCATTACCAGTCCCTGGAGTTTCTATGCTATTGGGGAATGATCTTGCTGGGGTTCAAGTTTCGGTAACCCCTTTAATTAGTCACATGCCATGTGAGGTACCAGAAACAGAGGCTTTGGCCAGGGAGTATCCTGAGGTGTTTTCAACCTGTGTCGTTACCCGTGCCCAGTCTCGCCCCAAGGGGGTGGTTCCACAGAGAGGGCTGGAGGAGGCAGCATTTGAGCTTGGAGATACCTTCTTTGGAAAACTAGGTTAATCAGATGCAGCTCAGTTTAATAGGGAAACCTTAATCAAGGAGCTCAAGGAGGACCCTGAGTTGGCCTCATTGTGTAAGGGGGCTGGTACACGGGAGGAGACAGAGGAGTCGGCAGAGGTCTTCTATATGCATCAGGGAGTGCTTATGCGGAAGTGGAGGCCTCCTTATCATCCTGCTGTTGAAGATTGGAGTGTTGTGGAGCAGATTGTGTTGCTGAAGAGTTTTAGGTTGAAAGTGTTGCGCTTGGCACATGAAGCACCCATGGCAGGGCATGTGGGTATTCGTAAAGCCCAAGAGAGAGTCTTGCGTTATTTTTATTGGCCGAAGATGCATCGAGATGTAATCTCCTACTGTCGGACATGTCATGCTTGTCAGCTAGCCGGTAAGCCAAATCAGAAAGTGCCTTGTGCACCATTGTGTACTCTCCATTTTTGCGAGTGACGATAGATTGTGTTGGACCTTTGCACAAGACAAAAAAGGGTTATAAGTATCTGTTCACAATATTGGATGTGTGTACTAGATTTCCGGAGGCTGTACCCTCGAGAAACATTAAGGCAAGAACTATAATTGAGTGTTTGTTTCAGTTCTTTTCTCGGTGTGGGCTGCCTCGTGAGATTCAATCAGATTGTGGTTCAAACTTTACATCTGGTGTTTTCCAGGAAGTAATGTGTGAGCTAGATATTAAGCAAATTTGTATTCATTAAAGGAGCAGGAACACTCTTGTCTGTGATGTTTCTCTTTTCTCTGAGACCTCCTGTAACAAAATGCACATATGCCATTTGTTCAAAACTGTGATCTTCAAAATAAAATTTGGGCATTTAAACCATCTAACAGTGATTATGGAAAAGCGAAGAACCACTATGTTAGTACACAATAGGTTTCTGAACAGGGGCTCAAGCACTCATGAATAATAATTTACAAATAAACAAATAAGTGCTCATTTATTCTGGTTCATCCTGAGTAAACAGACCTCGGTGTGCATTTACCTCAGATCAGTATCTGGTAATGAGGGACAAACAGGTTTGTACTCACAGTAAAATCTTTAATGCTTTGTTTTAGACAGAACATTACCTCAATATCTGCATTGATTGTCGAAGTTTGCAGGTATTTCATCGTTTTAAAACAGTAAAGTACAAAGAGAATTTGTGTGTGTAAAGTTGTTCACTCTTTAATGTTAAAATCTTTCCTGTCTCTCCGCTGCTGAGCTGCAAGTAGGTGTACGCATGTGTAGTCCAAAATGCCTTGGGCACTGAGTTGTCACTCAAAAACTCATTAGCCAATGGGAAGGTACCCCTGAGAAAACCCGCCCACACGAGAGCTTTTTGCCAAAACTGCTTGCAAAACTCAAGGATCCAGTGTACAAAACTCAGAGAGCTCGTGCACAGAACTCGTGCTGCTTGTGCACAAAACTCAGAGAGCACACGCAGAACTCAGAACTCACACACTAAAGCCATGGAGCGTTTCATATTTGGCACAAATCTGATTCCATAATCCTTGGAATCCTGAAGGTTCCAAAAAGCTGTGCAAGCCTATTCTATACTTCACTCAGCACATGGAGCATTTACAAAAGAGGCGTGAGCCTAATCTTTATTTTTTTTAGCACATCTGTAACATTCCAAAATGCTGCGAGAGCCAATTCTTAATTCTCGTAGCAACCGGAGCGTTAAAAAGGGTGGCGTGAGCCTACTGTTTATTTTTAGCGCATCCTGAAGATTCCAAAAAGCTGCAAAACCTGTTCTTAATTCTTGTAGAAACCGGAGCGTTCCAAATGATGACGTGAGCATGCTGTTTATTTTTAGCATGTGCTGAAGGTTCCAAAAAGCTGCACGAGACTATTCTCAATTCTCGTAGCAACCGGAGCGATCCAAGTGGTGACGCAAGCTTGTTTATTTTTAGCGAATCCTGTATGGAACCTGATTGGTGCCAAAAAGAATCGCACAAAAAAAAATTAACATCAAACGTAAAACTTAAAGGTTACCCTCTACTCATGTGTTTACCTAGCTTGACTGGAAATAGGAATCCCATCTTGATATATACAGTTATACATTTTATGGACTAGAAGAGGTCTCCATATCTCAGCTTTGGGATATGGTAGAGCGAAAATAACCACACCACTGTCTTTGTCAGGACTTCCCTGACACACGGTGTGGGTTTGGAGAAGATCTGAGGAGGTCACAGTTTTCACCCCAAAAAAAAAATAATAAAGGGTACCCCTTTGTGTTTTTTTTTTTATACTAAATTTTTGACCGTCTCAGACTTCTACCTCTACCTCTACCTTGCTAGATGTTTGTTTTTTTTTTTTAGCGCATCCGGAATCTTTCAAAATGTTGCGCAAGCCTATTCTTAATTCTCAAAGCATCCGCAGCATTCCAAATGGTGACGCAAACTTGTTGATTATTTTTAGTGAATCCTGTATGGAATCTGATTTGTGCCAAAAAGAATGCACAAAAAAAATTCATCTCAAATGTAAAACTTATAACTTGCAAACAAAAAATCCAGCTCTGACATTTGTGCTCCATGACTTTGTGCGTGAGCGCTGAGTTCAGCGCATGCTCTCTGAGTTTTGTGCGCCAGCTGCACGAGTTCTGTGCGTGCTCTTTGAGTTTTGTACGCCTTGTTCCTGAGTAACTGTAAACTGCTTATGCATGCAAATTCATTAACTACAGAACTTCAAATGTAAAAGATTATGAGGTTATAGTACAAACGATTATGCTACAACTGATGCTAAAGATCTCATCTAAATAACTTAAATTAACCTCCTATTTGCTTTTCTCCCTGCCCACCATTTTTCACTGCCCTACTCATTTTTTTTTACTACAGTCCATCTTTACATAATTACATAAAGAAAATGAATTAGTTCATGTTCATAGTTAATTTTGAAAAAAATGTACTAACTTCACAGCTCCAAAAATAAACTACTTCACGTGCTTTTGTTTATTTTTTTCTCTCAGTAAATAAGCTTCTATAGCTTTCATATAACCTTCTGCAACCCATTAATCACCAGCCAAAACTCACTGCTACTCACTAACAAAAAATGAGTGTATGTGAAATTATATATTCAAAATATTACTTTACACCAAAAAACCAGCACTGAGATTGAGAATGTATTTTAACCCACGTAGCTACTACTTTATGTCTTCTTAATGTGTTTAAGCAGTTTTATTTCTTATTTTATTTCTTATACTGAGGGAAGCGGTTCTGTGACATAAAAAATGCTCACATCGTCTTGTAAAATTCGCCATCAAACCACATAATTACTCAAATTAAAATACTCATGTATGAGCGATTGTCATGTCATTTAAATGTTTTCTATGTCAGAGGGGAAAAAAGAGCTAGCTAGAGTTAAACAGGTTAGCTAAAGTTTGTCATTTGGAAAAAAAACAAACAAACAAAACTAAAAACGGTTCAATATTACGTATGTACCATATAGCAGTTGATAGAATAACGTACATAACATTAACGATGTTGACTACATTTGGGCGATACCAAAATACATATGTATCCAAAAATAGAAGGTTAAATTGACATATTTATGGGATGAAGCTGTTCCCTGAGGCTGGTGAGAGCTGCTCGCGTGCCGCGGTCACTGAAAAGAGTGCGTAGCTTCATCGTCTTCTTCTTCTGTGTTTTTACATCAGTTCTCTTCTGCCACCTTCCGGTTTCTCACTCAGAGTTCATTCATTTTAGAGCTGTCGTTCCAGTCCAGTCGTCTTCACTTAAACTTAAATAACAATCTCCTCCCTTCAGCATGACACTGAATGTTTCCATATGTGTTTAATAAAATGCTCTGATCAGTGTAGTGTGCTAACTGCAATCCCAGTAAACATTTAGCCGTTGATTCAATGTTGAAATAATGTACTTGACTGTGGTCTAATCAACGTTTTTTTAAGGTTGAAAATGAAAATGAAACACTGACGTTGAAAAGACGACTAACTAAGTCACATTAAAGACGTCCTTTTAAAGCCGTTATTTCAATGTGGAAATCACGTACATAAATGTCATCCAATAAACTCTGGATTAAAGTTGAAAAGACATCCAAACATCAACTTTATTTGTATAGCGCCTTTTACAACTGACGTTGTCACAAAGCAGCTTCACAGTTTCAGAACAGAACATTTAAAACAAAGCCCAATGCGAGCAAGCGGAAGGCGACACTGCCAAGGAAAAACTCCCTCAAGGCTGGAGGAAGAAACCTTGGGAGGAACCAAGACTCACAAAGGAGACCCATCCTCCTCTGATCAAACTATAGATTGAATTTTAAATGATCACCAATGAATTGTCATTATGCTACATAATAATAATAATAATGATAATAATCATAATAGTGACATCAATCTTGGGGCATAATAATAGTGCATCAGATTTGGAAGAATCAGTCAATGTTGCTAATCTGAGTCCATTTCTACTTCAGTGTAGTTGATCATGGTGAGTGGTCAGAGGCTGGCAGCAGTAGATGGAGGTGAGCAGCTGGTCTGGTCTGGTCTGGGCCGCAGGAGAATCCAGCAAACAATCTTCCATCAGTGGGCCACCATTTTCTCAGAAAACAGTAAAGGGAAGCGGTTAGTTTAGTTGAGTGCAGCAGAGAAAAAGAGCATGTGACGGATCTGACTGTAACAGACTGGGAGGAGGGAAACCAGAAGGAGCTCAGGCAAGGACGTCCTTCAGCTCCAAAAAAGAGAAATTGTGAGCACATCATCCGCGTTTACCCTGATTCCCCATGTCCATGAGTTCCTGAAATGACAACCTTAAACTAGACAGAGGTTAGTTGCCAAAGGCTAAACTGAACAAGTGTGTTTTGAGCCTAGACTTAAACATAGTGACTGTGTCTGCGTCCCGGACACTAGCTGGAAGATTGTTCCAGAGCCGAGGGGCTTTGTAGGAGAAAGAGTTTACTCAAGTTTCTGCTGGAGCATTCTGATAAAAGTGCATTGCAATAATCTAATCTTGATGTAATAAAAGCGTGAACAAATTTTTCTGCATCTGGGTGGGATAAGGAATTTCTTAACTTAGCGAGGTTCCGAAGATGTAGGAAAGCTGTTTTTGTAATTTTACCTATATGCTGATCATGATGATAGATCTGAATCAATTATGGCACCCAGATTTTTAGCTGATGAGCTAGGGAGAACAGGGAAGTCAAAATTATGTATTAAGTCTGATACCTTATTTATAACAGGTTTTGGACCTAGAAGGAGAACCTCGGTTTTGTCGCTGTTTAGCAGAAGGAAATTGTATGACATCCAATGCTTCACTTCTTTAACACAGTCCTCCATTTTCTTTAGTGTAGGTTTGTCATCTGGTTTGGCTGATATGTATAACTGTGTGTCATCTGTGTAACTGTGGAAGGTAATGCCATGCCTGCTAATAACTCTGCCCAGTGGCAGCATTTATAATATGAATAGTAAAGGTCCTAGAATGGAGCCTTGGGAAATTCCAGATCTCATTTTTTTCTTACAAAGAAGAAACATTATTTACTTTTACAAACTGGTAGCGATCCTTGAGATAAGACTTAAACCATGATAGGGCCGTTCCTGTTATTCCAACCATGTTTTTTAATCTTTCTAGCAGAATAGTATGATCACTTGTATCAAGAGCTGCACTGAGGTCGAGTAGAACTAGCATGGATACGCAGCCTCGATCAGAGGTGAGAAGAAGGTTGTTTGCTATCTTAACTAAAGCCGTTTCGGTGCTATGGTGTGGCCTAAAACCAGATTGAAATTTTTTATATATGTTATTCTTATGCAAGTATGAGGGAAGTTGTTGGACCACAACTTTTTCTAAGATCTTAAATATGAAGAGAAGGTCTGTAATTGGATAGTACACTAGGATCAAGATTCGGTTTCTTGATCAGGGGTTTAATAACTGCTAGTTTAAATGCTTTGTGTACGTGATCACATACAGTATAAGGGACGAATTTATGATTGTTAAAAGGGGATTGATTATGACTGGTAATACTTCTTTAAATAGTTTTGTTGGTATTGCATCAAGTGTGCAGGTCATACAAACAGGTCAATCCAATTCTAGCTGTGGTAGTGGGTCAAAGTCCTCTAGTCGTCCTTCTCTGTTTTGTTCTATATCATCCACACCAGATGACAGACAGGCTGGATTTAGTATATTGTTTGTCTAATATGTTCAATCTTATTGTTAAAAAAGTCCATAAAAGCATTGCTGGTGTGAACAGCTGGGATCTGTGTATCAGTAGCTGCCCGATTGTTTGTAAGTTTAGAGATTACATTAAAGAGTGCTCTAGGATTGTCTTTATTATTTTCAATCAGTGAGGCCAGATGTGCTGAACGTGCATTGACGAGCGCCCTTCTAAATTCGATAAGGCTGTTTTTCCAGGCACAGTGAAATACTTCCAGTTTAGTCGACCGCCATTTCCGCTCTAATTTCCTTACGGTTTGTTTTAAGGTGAGTGTTTCTTCATTATACCAGGGAGCGAGTTTTTTCTGTCGTAGCTTTTTACGCTTAAGTGGTGCTACACTATCTAAAGTTGATCAAAGTGTGTTATCTAAGTAGTCCATTAGTCTGTCCAGCTCCAGTGGGTCCGCTGGACTACTGACTGAGGTCAATAAATCAGTGATGTTTTCAGTAAATTTAGGGGAAGTAGATGGGGTTAGTGAGCGCTTTATATAGTAATGTGGGCATGTACATTTTTTTTTATATCTAAACTATTCATACGAAATTATGTAGTGGTCTGAGACTGTGGAAGACTGCGGGAGAATATTTAAGTTTTTTATGTTCGTGCCCAGGGTCAAAACCAAGTCTAGTGTGTGATTACAATAATGAGTAGGACCTGATACATTTTGTGTGAAACCAACAGTATCTATGATTTATGTGAATGTTCTTTTTTAGGGGATCATCACTTTTCTCAAAATGAATGTTAAAGTCTCCTACAATTATTAACGTATCACAGGACACTGCTAAATTAGCAGCTAGTTCACCAAATTCTTTTATAAATTCTGAATATGGCCCTGGTGGTCTATAAATGTTTAATAAGGAGATTGTGTTCTTATTTGTGGCGGGGTTAATTATGTTAATGTACATAATTTCAAAGGAAGTAAAGTTGTAACCATGTTTTTGGTTAATAATTAAATTATTTTTGTAAATTATACATAATCCACCCCCTTTGCCCGTCAGTCTGGGGCTGTGTACATATTTATAGCCTGTAGGAGTGGCTTGATTTAGTGCTAAATATTCATCATTTCAGACTGACAGACAGTCTTGATACTGTAACAAATGTTTATATTCCTTAGAGCAAGCTTTGTACATACACCCTTACTATGGGCAAACAAATGGCCATTATCTGTAAGTGTATCCTTAAAATCACTTACCTGTTCGCTGTGTAATCTACTTGCCTGGTTTGTGCTGGTGGGTGGGGTTAGTCAAGTCTGGCGCAGACGTCGGACATCCCATTCCCAATGTATTTTAATTGAATGCAATAGATTGGAAGTGGGACGTCGGACACGGAACTGACTGATCCCATTCCCAATGTATTTGAATTGAATGCAATAGATTGGAAGTGGGACGTCGGACCCGGAAGTGACCGATCCCACTCCCAATGTATTTGAATTGAATGCAATAGATTGGAAGTGGGACGGCAGACTCGGAAGTGACCGATCCCACTCCCAATGTATTTGAATTGAATGCAATAGATTGGAAGTGGGACGTCGGACTCGGAACTGACCGATCCGACTCCCAATGTATTTTAATTGAATGCAATAGATTGGAAGTGGGACGTCAGACTCGGAACTGACCGATCCCACTCCCAATATATTTGACTTGAAGTTAGGCTTACACAACTTCACAGGCTGTCTCGTGGGGTGTGCACAATAAACATATTAACATTTGGGGTCATTCGGACCCTTTTAAGGGGTGTCCAAAACCCATGAATGAAATTTGAATGGGAATAAATTGGGAGTGGGATGTCCAGAAACTGAGCTTGGGGGGGTCTACCGACTTCACGGCGTCGAGTACTGAATCATCTGAGTCCCCCAAACAACATATCAGAAGATGGGGTCACTGGGATCTTGCGTAGTATGTTATGTTCAGCAAATTTATTCATGAAAAATGTTTTCCTTTGTTTGCCCACTTCCAATCTATTCTAACCAAGTCAAATAAATTGCAAGTGGGATCTTACTTCCAATCTATTCCAGTCAAATCAAATAAACTGGAAGTGGGATCCCACTTCCAATTTATTTTACTATTTGGAATTTGGAAATCTTTGATTTTGGGGCCAGAACTGAGGCCTATATTGACAAATTGGGACCCAATCTCACTATCTCACTTGCAATTTATTCCAGTCAAATCAAATAGAATGGAAGTGGGATCCCACTTCCAATCTATTCTAACCAAGTCAAATTGGGACCAATTTTGGACCCAATCTCACTATCCCATTTCCAATTGATTTCATTCAAGTCAAATAAATTGGAAGTGGGATCCCATGGAACATGTACATGACTTGGCTGAAATAAATTGGAAGTGGGATCCCATGAAACACGTACATGACTTGGCTGAAATGAATTGGAAGTGGGATCCCAATTCCAGTCTATTTCAGCCAAGTCAAATAAACTGGAAATGGGATACCACTTCCAATATATTCCAATATAGTAAAATAAATTGGAAGTGGGATCCAATTTCGAAAACTTTGACTTTGGGGCCAAAATTGGGGCCTATATTGACAAATTGGGACCCAATCTCACTATCCCACTTCAAATTTATTCCTGTCATTGAATAGAATGAGAATCTCTGAGCGTTTTGTGGGTGCTGCGAGCTCTCTCTGAGTGTTTTGTGCAAACTGCGCGCTCTCGCTGAGTGTTTTGTGCGCGCTGCACGCTCTCGCTGAGTATTTTGTGCCTGCTGCGAGATCTCTGAGGCTTTTCTTGCGAGCTTTGCGATCTCTTTGAGTGTTTTGTGCATGCTGCGAGATCTGTCTGAGGTTTTTTTGTGAGCTTTGCGATGTCTCTGTGTGTTTTGTGTGCGCTGCGCGATCTCTCTGAGGTTTTTCTTGCGAGCTTTGCGATCTCTCTGAGGTTTTTTTGTGAGCTTTGCGATCTCTCTGAGGCTTTTCTTGCGAGCTTTGCGATCTCTCTGAGTGTTTTGTGCATGCTGCGCGCTCTCTCTGAGGTTTTTTTGTGAGCTTTGCCATCTCTCTGAGGCTTTTCTTGCGAGCTTTGCGATCTCTGTGTGTTTTGTGCGTGCTACGCGATCTGTCTGAGGTTTTTTTTGTGAGCTTTGCGATCTCTCTGAGTATCTTGTGCATGCTGCGCGCTCTCTCTGAGTGTTTTGTGCATGCTGCGCGCTCTCTCTGAGGTTTTTTTGTGAGCTTTGCCATCTCTCTGAGGCTTTTCTTGCGAGCTTTGCGATCTCTCTGTGTTTTGTGCGTGCTGCGCGATCTCTCTGAGGCTTTTCTTGCGAGCTTTGCGATCTCTCTGTGTGTTTTGTGCGTGCTGCGCGATCTGTCTGAGGTTTTTTTTTGTGAGCTTTGCGATCTCTGTGTGTTTTGTGCATGCTGCGCCATCTCTCTGATGTTTTTTTTGTGAGCTTTGCGATCTCTCTGTGTGTTTTGTGCATGCTGCGCGATCTGTCTGAGGTTTTTTTTGTGAGCTTTGCGATCTCTCTGAGGGTTTTGTGCATGCTGCGCGATCTGTCTGAGGTTTTTTTTGCGAGCTTTGCGATCTCTCTGAGTGTTTTGTGCGTGCTGCGCGATCTGTCTGAGGTTTTTTTTGTGAGCTTTGCGATCTCTGAGTATCTTGTGCGTGCTGCGCGCTCTCTCTCAGTTTTTTTTGTGAGCTTTGCGATCTCTCTGTGGGTTTTGTGCATGCTGCGCGATCTCTCTGAGGTTTTTCTTGTGAGCTTTGCGATCTCTCTGAGGTTTTTTTGTGAGCTTTGCGATCTTTCTGAGGCTTTTCTTGTGAGCTTTGCGATCTCTCTGTGTGTTTTGTGCATGCTGCGCGATCTGTCTGAGGTTTTTCTTGCGAGCTTTGCGATCTGTCTGAGGTTTTTCTTGCGAGCTTTGCGATCTCTCTGAGGTTTTTTTGTGAGCTTTGCGATCTCTCTGAGTGTTTTGTGCGGGCTGCGCGCTCTCTCTGAGGTTTTTTTGTGAGCTTTGCGATCTCTCTGAGGCTTTTCTTGTGAGCTTTGCAATCTCTCTGTGTGTTTTGTGCGTGCTGTTCGATCTCTCTGAGGCTTTTCTTGTGAGCTTTGCGATCTCTCTGAGTGTTTTGTGCGTGCTGCGCCATCTCTCTGATGTTTTTTTGTGAGCTTTGCGATCTCTGTGTTTTTTTGCGAGCTTTGCGATCTCTCTGTGTGTTTTGTGCGTGCTGCGCGATCTCTCTGAGGCGTTTCTTGCGAGCTTTGCGATCTCTCTGAGGTTCTTTTGCGAGCTTTGCGATCTCTCTGTGTGTTTGTGCGGGCTGCGCGATCTCTCTGAGGCTTTTCTTGCGAGCTTTGCGATCTCTCTGTGTGTTTTGTGCATGCTGCGTGATCTGTCTGAGTTTTTTTTTGTGAGCTTTGCGATCTCTCTGAATGTATTGTGCATGCTGCGTGATCTGTCTGAGGTTTTTTTTTGTGAGCTTTGCGATCTCTGTGTGTTTTGTGCATGCTGCGCCATCTCTCTGATGTTTTTTTTGTGAGATTTGCGACCTCTCTGTGTGTTTTGTGCATGCTGCTCGATCTGTCTGAGTTTTTTTTTGTGAGCTTTGCAATCTCTGAGTATCTTGTGCGTGCTGCGCGCTCTCTCTGAGTTTTTTTTGTGAGCTTTGCGATCTCTCTGTGGGTTTTGTGCATGCTGCGCGATCTCTCTGAGGTTTTTCTTGCGAGCTTTGCGATCTCTCTGAGGTTTTTTTGTGAGCTTTGCGATCTCTCTGAGTGTTTTGTGCGGGCTGCGCGCTCTCTCTGAGGTTTTCTTGTGAGCTTTGCGATCTCTCTGTGTGTTTTGTGCATGCTGCGCCATCTCTCTGATGTTTTTTTTTTGTGAGCTTTGTGATCTCTCTGTGTGTTTTGTGCATGCTGCGCGATCTCTCTGAGGTTTTTTTTATGAGATTTGCGATCTCTCTGAGTGTTTTGTGGGTGCTGCTCGATCTCTCTGAGGCTTTTCTTGCGAGCTTTGCGATCTCTCTGAGTGTTTTGTGGGTGCTGCGGATCTGTCTGAGGTTTTTTTGTGAGCTTTGCGATCTCTCTGAGTGTTTTGTGGGTGCTGCGCGATCTGTCTGAGGCGTTTCTTGCGAGCTTTGCGATCTCTCTGAGGTTTTTTTGCGAGCTTTGCGATCTCTGTGTGTTTTGTGCGTGCTGCGCGATCTATCTGAGTTTTTTTTTGTGAGCTTTGCGATCTCTCTGTGTTTTTTGTGCATGCTGCTCGATCTGTCTGAGTTTTTTTTTTGTGAGCTTTGCGATCTTTCTGAGGCTTTTCTTGTGAGCTTTGCGATCTCTCTGTGTGTTTTGTGCATGCTGCGCGATCTGTCTGAGGTTTTTCTTGCGAGCTTTGCGATCTCTCTGAGGTTTTTCTTGCGAGCTTTGCGATCTCTCTGAGGTTTTTTTGTGAGCTTTGCGATCTCTCTGAGTGTTTTGTGCGGGCTGCGCGCTCTCTCTGAGGTTTTTTTGTGAGCTTTGCGTACTCTCTGAGGCTTTTCTTGTGAGCTTTGCAATCTCTCTGTGTGTTTTGTGCGTGCTGTTCGATCTCTCTGAGGCTTTTCTTGTGAGCTTTGCGATCTCTCTGAGTGTTTTGTGCGTGCTGCGCCATCTCTCTGATGTTTTTTTGTGAGCTTTGCGATCTCTGTGTTTTTTTGCGAGCTTTGCGATCTCTCTGTGTGTTTTGTGCGTGCTGCGCGATCTCTCTGAGGCGTTTCTTGCGAGCTTTGCGATCTCTCTGAGGTTCTTTTGCGAGCTTTGCGATCTATCTGTGTGTTTTGTGCGTGCTGCGCGATCTCTCTGAGGCTTTTCTTGCGAGCTTTGCGATCTCTCTGTGTGTTTTGTGCATGCTGCGCCATCTCTCTGATGTTTTTTTTGTGAGCTTTGTGATCTCTCTGTGTGTTTTGTGCGTGCTGCGCGATCTGTCTGAGGTTTTTTTTGTGAGCTTTGCGATCTCTCTGTGTGTTTTGTGCGTGCTGCGAGATCTCTCTGAGGCTTTTCTTGCGAGATTTGCGATCTCTCTGTGTGTTTTGTGCATGCTGCTCGATCTGTCTGAGTTTTTTTTGTGAGCTTTGCGATCTCTCTGAGGGTTTTGTGCATGCTGCGCGATTTGTCTGAGGTTTTTTTTGCGAGCTTTGCGATCTCTCTGAATGTATTGTGCGTGCTGCGCGATCTGTCTGAGGTTTTTTTTGCGAGCTTTGCGATCTCTCTGAGTGTTTTGTGCGTGCTGCGCGATCTGTCTGAGGTTTTTTTTTTGTGAGCTTTGCGATCTCTCTGTGGGTTTTGTGCATGCTGCGCGATCTCTCTGAGGTTTTTCTTGCGAGCTTTGCGATCTCTCTGAGGTTTTTTTGTGAGCTTTGCGATCTCTGAGGCTTTTCTTGTGAGCTTTGCGATCTCTCTGTGTGTTTTGTGCATGCTGCGCGATCTGTCTGAGGTTTTTTTTTGTAAGCTTTGCGATCTCTGTGTGTTTTGTGCATGCTGCGCCATCTCTCTGATGTTTTTTTTGTGAGATTTGCGACCTCTCTGTGTGTTTTGTGCGTGCTGCGCGATCTGTCTGAGGTTTTTTTTGTGAGCTTTGCGATCTCTCTGTGTGTTTTGTGCATGCTGCTCGATCTGTCTGAGTTTTTTTTTGTGAGCTTTGCGATCTCTCTGAGGGTTTTGTGCATGCTGCGCGATCTCTCTGAGGTATTTCTTGCGAGCTTTGCGATCTGTCTGAGGTTATTCTTGCGAGCTTTGCGATCTCTCTGAGGTTTTTTTGTGAGCTTTGCGATCTCTCTGAGTGTTTTGTGCGGGCTGCGCGCTCTCTCTGAGGTTTTCTTGTGAGCTTTGCGATCTCTCTGTGTGTTTTGTGCATGCTGCGCCATCTCTCTGATGTTTTTTTTTGTGAGCTTTGTGATCTCTCTGTGTTTTGTGCATGCTGCGCGATCTCTCTGAGGTTTTTTTTATGAGATTTGCGATCTCTCTGAGTGTTTTGTGGGTGCTGCTCGATCTCTCTGAGGCTTTTCTTGCGAGCTTTGCGATCTCTCTGAGTGTTTTGTGCGAGCTTTGCGATCTCTCTGAGGTTTTTTTGCGAGCTTTGCGATCTCTGTGTGTTTTGTGCGTGCTGCGCGATCTATCTGAGTTTTTTTTTGTGAGCTTTGCGATCTCTCTGTGTGTTTTGTGCGTGCTGCGCGATCTGTCTGAGGTTTTTTTTTGTGAGCTTTGCGATCTCTCTGTGTGTTTTGTGCATGCTGCTCGATCTGTCTGAGTTTTTTTTGTGAGCTTTGCGATCTTTCTGAGGCTTTTCTTGTGAGCTTTGCGATCTCTCTGTGTGTTTTGTGCATGCTGCGCGATCTGTCTGAGGTTTTTCTTGCGAGCTTTGCGATCTCTCTGAGGTTTTTCTTGCGAGCTTTGCGATCTCTCTGAGTGTTTTGTGCGGGCTGCGCGCTCTCTCTGAGGTTTTTTTGTGAGCTTTGCGTACTCTCTGAGGCTTTTCTTGTGAGCTTTGCAATCTCTCTGTGTGTTTTGTGCGTGCTGTTCGATCTCTCTGAGGCTTTTCTTGTGAGCTTTGCGATCTCTCTGAGTGTTTTGTGCGTGCTGCGCCATCTCTCTGATGTTTTTTTGTGAGCTTTGCGATCTCTGTGTTTTTTTGCGAGCTTTGCGATCTCTCTGTGTGTTTTGTGCGTGCTGCGCGATCTCTCTGAGGCGTTTCTTGCGAGCTTTGCGATCTCTCTGAGGTTCTTTTGCGAGCTTTGCGATCTCTCTGTGTGTTTTGTGCGTGCTGCGCGATCTCTCTGAGGCTTTTCTTGCGAGCTTTGCGATCTCTCTGTGTGTTTTGTGCATGCTGCGTGATCTGTCTGAGTTTTTTTTTGTGAGCTTTGCGATCTCTCTGAATGTATTGTGCATGCTGCGTGATCTGTCTGAGGTTTTTTTTTGTGAGCTTTGCGATCTCTGTGTGTTTTGTGCATGCTGCGCCATCTCTCTGATGTTTTTTTTGTGAGCTTTGTGATCTCTCTGTGTGTTTTGTGCATGCTGCGAGATCTCTCTGAGGCTTTTCTTGCGAGATTTGCGATCTCTCTGTGTGTTTTGTGCATGCTGCTCGATCTGTCTGAGTTTTTTTTTGTGAGCTTTGCGATCTCTCTGAGGGTTTTGTGCATGCTGCGCGATTTGTCTGAGGTTTTTTTTGCGAGCTTTGCGATCTCTCTGAATGTATTGTGCGTGCTGCGCGATCTGTCTGAGGTTTTTTTTGCGAGCTTTGCGATCTCTCTGAGTGTTTTGTGCGTGCTGCGCGATCTGTCTGAGGTTTTTTTTGCGAGCTTTGCGATCTCTCTGAGTGTTTTGTGCGTGCTGCGCGATCTGTCTGAGGTTTTTTTTTTGTGAGCTTTGCGATCTCTCTGAGGCTTTTCTTGTGAGCTTTGCGATCTCTCTGTGTGTTTTGTGCATGCTGCGCGATCTGTCTGAGGTTTTTCTTGCGAGCTTTGCGATCTCTCTGAGGTTTTTCTTGCGAGCTTTGCGATCTCTCTGAGGTTTTTTTGTGAGCTTTGCGATCTCTCTGAGTGTTTTGTGCGGGCTGCGCGCTCTCTCTGAGGTTTTTTTGTGAGCTTTGCGATCTCTCTGAGGCTTTTCTTGTGAGCTTTGCGATCTCTCTGTGTGTTTTGTGCGTGCTGCGCGATCTGTCTGAGGTTTTTTTTTGTGAGCTTTGCGATCTCTGAGTATCTTGTGCGTGCTGCGCGCTCTCTCTGAGTTTTTTTTGTGAGCTTTGCGATCTCTCTGTGGGTTTTGTGCATGCTGCGCGATCTCTCTGAGGTTTTTCTTGCGAGCTTTGCGATCTCTCTGAGGTTTTTTTGTGAGCTTTGCGATCTCTCTGAGGCTTTTCTTGTGAGCTTTGCGATCTTTCTGAGGTTTTTTTGTGAGCTTTGCGATCTCTCTATCTCTCTGATGTTTTTTTTTGTGAGCTTTGTGATCTCTCTGTGTGTTTTGTGCGGGCTGCGCGCTCTCTCTGAGGTTTTCTTGTGAGCTTTGCGATCTCTCTATCTCTCTGATGTTTTTTTTTTGTGAGCTTTGTGATCTCTCTGTGTGTTTTGTGCATGCTGCGTTTCTTGCGAGCTTTGCGATCTTTCTGAGGTTTTTTTGTGAGCTTTGCGATCTCTGTGTGTTTTGTGCATGCTGCGCCATCTCTCTGATGTTTTTTTTGTGAGATTTGTGACCTCTCTGTGTGTTTTGTGCGTGCTGCGCGATCTGTCTGAGGTTTTTTTTGTGAGCTTTGCGATCTCTCTGTGTGTTTTGTGCATGCTGCTCGATCTGTCTGAGTTTTTTTTTGTGAGCTTTGCGATCTCTCTGAGGGTTTTGTGCATGCTGCGCGATTTGTCTGAGGTTTTTTTTGCGAGCTTTGCGATCTCTCTGAATGTATTGTGCGTGCTGCGCGATCTGTCTGAGGTTTTTTTTGCGAGCTTTGCGATCTCTCTGAGTGTTTTGTGCGTGCTGCGCGATCTGTCTGAGGTTTTTTTTTTTGTGAGCTTTGCGATCTCTGAGTATCTTGTGTGTGCTGCGCGCTCTCTCTGAGTTTTTTTTGTGAGCTTTGCGATCTCTCTGTGGGTTTTGTGCATGCTGCGCGATCTCTCTGAGGTTTTTCTTGCGAGCTTTGCGATCTCTCTGAGGTTTTTTTGTGAGCTTTGCGATCTCTCTGAGGCTTTTCTTGTGAGCTTTGCGATCTCTCTGTGTGTTTTGTGCATGCTGCGCGATCTGTCTGAGGTTTTTCTTGCGAGCTTTGCGATCTCTCTGAGGTTTTTTTGTGAGCTTTGCGATCTCTCTGAGTGTTTTGTGCGGGCTGCGCGCTCTCTCTGAGGTTTTTTTGTGAGCTTTGCGATCTCTCTGAGGCTTTTCTTGTGAGCTTTGCGATCTCTCTGTGTGTTTTGTGCGTGCTGCGCGATCTGTCTGAGGTTTTTTTTTGTGAGCTTTGCGATCTCTGAGTATCTTGTGCGTGCTGCGCGCTCTCTCTGAGTTTTTTTTTGTGAGCTTTGCGATCTCTCTGTGGGTTTTGTGCATGCTGCGCGATCTCTCTGAGGTTTTTCTTGCGAGCTTTGCGATCTCTCTGAGGTTTTTTTGTGAGCTTTGCGATCTCTCTGAGGCTTTTCTTGTGAGCTTTGCGATCTTTCTGTGTGTTTTGTGCATGCTGCGCGATCTGTCTGAGGTTTTTCTTGCGAGCTTTGCGATCTCTCTGAGGTTTTTCTTGCGAGCTTTGCGATCTCTCTGAGGTTTTTTTGTGAGCTTTGCGATCTCTCTATCTCTCTGATGTTTTTTTTTGTGAGCTTTGTGATCTCTCTGTGTGTTTTGTGCGGGCTGCGCGCTCTCTCTGAGGTTTTCTTGTGAGCTTTGCGATCTCTCTATCTCTCTGATGTTTTTTTTTGTGAGCTTTGTGATCTCTCTGTGTGTTTTGTGCATGCTGCGTTTCTTGCGAGCTTTGCGATCTTTCTGAGGTTTTTTTGTGAGATTTGCGACCTCTCTGTGTGTTTTGTGCGTGCTGCGCGATCTGTCTGAGGTTTTTTTTGTGAGCTTTGCGATCTCTCTGTGTGTTTTGTGCATGCTGCTCGATCTGTCTGAGTTTTTTTTTGTGAGCTTTGCGATCTCTCTGAGGGTTTTGTGCATGCTGCGCGATTTGTCTGAGGTATTTCTTGCGAGCTTTGCGATCTCTCTGAGGTTTTTTTGTGAGCTTTGCGATCTCTCTGAGGCTTTTCTTGTGAGCTTTGCGATCTCTCTGTGTGTTTTGTGCATGCTGCGCGATCTGTCTGAGGTTTTTCTTGCGAGCTTTGCGATCTCTCTGAGGTTTTTCTTGCGAGCTTTGCGATCTCTCTGAGGTTTTTTTGTGAGCTTTGCGATCTCTCTGAGTGTTTTGTGCGGGCTGCGCGCTCTCTCTGAGGTTTTTTTGTGAGCTTTGCGATCTCTCTGAGGCTTTTCTTGTGAGCTTTGCGATCTCTCTGTGTGTTTTGTGCGTGCTGCGCGATCTGTCTGAGGTTTTTTTTTGTGAGCTTTGCGATCTCTGAGTATCTTGTGCGTGCTGCGCGCTCTCTCTGAGTTTTTTTTGTGAGCTTTGCGATCTCTCTGTGGGTTTTGTGCATGCTGCGCGATCTCTCTGAGGTTTTTCTTGCGAGCTTTGCGATCTGTCTGAGGTTTTTCTTGCGAGCTTTGCGATCTCTCTGAGGTTTTTTTGTGAGCTTTGCGATCTCTCTGTGTGTTTTGTGCATGCTGCGCCATCTCTCTGATGTTTTTTTTTTGTGAGCTTTGTGATCTCTCTGTGTGTTTTGTGCATGCTGCGCGATCTGTCTGAGGTTTTTCTTGCGAGCTTTGCGATCTCTCTGAGGTTTTTTTGTGAGCTTTGCGATCTCTCTGAGTGTTTTGTGCGGGCTGCGCGCTCTCTCTGAGGTTTTCTTGTGAGCTTTGCGATCTCTCTGTGTGTTTTGTGCATGCTGCGCCATCTCTCTGATGTTTTTTTTTGTGAGCTTTGTGATCTCTCTGAGTTTTGTGCATGCTGCGCGATCTCTCTGAGGTTTTTTTTATGAGATTTGCGATCTCTCTGAGTGTTTTGTGGGTGCTGCTCGATCTCTCTGAGGCTTTTCTTGCGAGCTTTGCGATCTCTCTGAGTGTTTTGTGGGTGCTGCGCGATCTGTCTGAGGTTTTTTTGTGAGCTTTGCGATCTCTCTGAGTGTTTTGTGGGTGCTGCGCGATCTGTCTGAGGCGTTTCTTGCGAGCTTTGCGATCTCTCTGAGGTTTTTCTTGCGAGCTTTGCGATCTCTCTGTGTGTTTTGTGCATGCTGCTCGATCTGTCTGAGTTTTTTTTGTGAGCTTTGCGATCTTTCTGAGGCTTTTCTTGTGAGCTTTGCGATCTCTCTGTGTGTTTTGTGCATGCTGCGCGATCTGTCTGAGGTTTTTCTTGCGAGCTTTGCGATCTCTCTGAGGTTTTTCTTGCGAGCTTTGCGATCTCTCTGAGTGTTTTGTGCGGGCTGCGCGCTCTCTCTGAGGTTTTTTTGTGAGCTTTGCGTACTCTCTGAGGCTTTTCTTGTGAGCTTTGCAATCTCTCTGTGTGTTTTGTGCGTGCTGTTCGATCTCTCTGAGGCTTTTCTTGTGAGCTTTGCGATCTCTCTGAGTGTTTTGTGCGTGCTGCGCCATCTCTCTGATGTTTTTTTGTGAGCTTTGCGATCTCTGTGTTTTTTTGCGAGCTTTGCGATCTCTCTGTGTGTTTTGTGCGTGCTGCGCGATCTCTCTGAGGCTTTTCTTGCGAGCTTTGCGATCTCTCTGTGTGTTTTGTGCATGCTGCGTGATCTGTCTGAGTTTTTTTTTGTGAGCTTTGCGATCTCTCTGAATGTATTGTGCATGCTGCGTGATCTGTCTGAGGTTTTTTTTTGTGAGCTTTGCGATCTCTGTGTGTTTTGTGCATGCTGCGCCATCTCTCTGATGTTTTTTTTGTGAGCTTTGTGATCTCTCTGTGTGTTTTGTGCATGCTGCGAGATCTCTCTGAGGCTTTTCTTGCGAGATTTGCGATCTCTCTGTGTGTTTTGTGCATGCTGGGCGATCTGTCTGAAGTTTTTTTTGTGAGCTTTGCGATCTCTCTGTGTGTTTTGTGCGTGCTGCGAGATCTCTCTGAGGCTTTTCTTGCGAGATTTGCGATCTCTCTGTGTGTTTTGTGCATGCTGCTCGATCTGTCTGAGTTTTTTTTTGTGAGCTTTGCGATCTCTCTGAGGGTTTTGTGCATGCTGCGCGATTTGTCTGAGGTTTTTTTTGCGAGCTTTGCGATCTCTCTGAATGTATTGTGCGTGCTGCGCGATCTGTCTGAGGTTTTTTTTGCGAGCTTTGCGATCTCTCTGAGTGTTTTGTGCGTGCTGCGCGATCTGTCTGAGGTTTTTTTTTTGTGAGCTTTGCGATCTCTGAGTATCTTGTGTGTGCTGCGCGCTCTCTCTGAGTTTTTTTTGTGAGCTTTGCGATCTCTCTGTGGGTTTGGTGCATGCTGCGCGATCTGTCTGAGGTTTTTCTTGCGAGCTTTGCGATCTCTCTGAGGTTTTTCTTGCGAGCTTTGCGATCTCTCTGAGGTTTTTTTGTGAGCTTTGCGATCTCTCTGAGGCTTTTCTTGTGAGCTTTGCGATCTCTCTGTGTGTTTTGTGCGTGCTGCGCGATCTGTCTGAGGTTTTTTTTTGTGAGCTTTGCGATCTCTGAGTATCTTGTGCGTGCTGCGCGCTCTCTCTGAGTTTTTTTTGTGAGCTTTGCGATCTCTCTGTGGGTTTGGTGCATGCTGCGCGATCTCTCTGAGGTTTTTCTTGCGAGCTTTGCGATCTCTCTGAGGTTTTTTTGTGAGCTTTGCGATCTCTCTGAGGCTTTTCTTGTTAGCTTTGCGATCTTTCTGTGTGTTTTGTGCATGCTGCGCGATCTGTCTGAGGTTTTTCTTGCGAGCTTTGCGATCTCTCTGAGGTTTTTCTTGCGAGCTTTGCGATCTCTCTGAGGTTTTTTTGTGAGCTTTGCGATCTCTCTATCTCTCTGATGTTTTTTTTTGTGAGCTTTGTGATCTCTCTGTGTGTTTTGTGCGGGCTGCGCGCTCTCTCTGAGGTTTTCTTGTGAGCTTTGCGATCTCTCTATCTCTCTGATGTTTTTTTTTGTGAGCTTTGTGATCTCTCTGTGTGTTTTGTGCATGCTGCGTTTCTTGCGAGCTTTGCGATCTTTCTGAGGTTTTTTTGTGAGCTTTGCGATCTCTGTGTGTTTTGTGCATGCTGCGCCATCTCTCTGATGTTTTTTTTGTGAGATTTGCGACCTCTCTGTGTGTTTTGTGCGTGCTGCGCGATCTGTCTGAGGTTTTTTTTGTGAGCTTTGCGATCTCTCTGTGTGTTTTGTGCATGCTGCTCGATCTGTCTGAGTTTTTTTTGTGAGCTTTGCGATCTCTCTGAGGGTTTTGTGCATGCTGCGCGATTTGTCTGAGGTATTTCTTGCGAGCTTTGCGATCTCTCTGAGGTTTTTTTGTGAGCTTTGCGATCTCTCTGAGGCTTTTCTTGTGAGCTTTGCGATCTCTCTGTGTGTTTTGTGCATGCTGCGCGATCTGTCTGAGGTTTTTCTTGCGAGCTTTGCGATCTCTCTGAGGTTTTTCTTGCGAGCTTTGCGATCTCTCTGAGGTTTTTCTTGCGAGCTTTGCGATCTCTCTGAGTGTTTTGTGCGGGCTGCGCGCTCTCTCTGAGGTTTTTTTGTGAGCTTTGCGTACTCTCTGAGGCTTTTCTTGTGAGCTTTGCGATCTCTCTGTGTGTTTTGTGCGTGCTGCGCGATCTCTCTGAGGCGTTTCTTGCGAGCTTTGCGATCTCTCTGAGGTTCTTTTGCGAGCTTTGCGATCTCTCTGTGTGTTTTGTGCGTGCTGCGCGATCTCTCTGAGGCTTTTCTTGCGAGCTTTGCGATCTCTCTGTGTGTTTTGTGCATGCTGCGTGATCTGTCTGAGTTTTTTTTTGTGAGCTTTGCGATCTCTCTGAATGTATTGTGCATGCTGCGTGATGTCTGAGGTTTTTTTTTGTGAGCTTTGCGATCTCTGTGTGTTTTGTGCATGCTGCGCCATCTCTCTGATGTTTTTTTTGTGAGCTTTGTGATCTCTCTGTGTGTTTTGTGCGTGCTGCGCGATCTGTCTGAGGTTTTTTTTGTGAGCTTTGCGATCTCTCTGTGTGTTTTGTGCGTGCTGCGAGATCTCTCTGAGGCTTTTCTTGCGAGATTTGCGATCTCTCTGTGTGTTTTGTGCATGCTGCTCGATCTGTCTGAGTTTTTTTTTGTGAGCTTTGCGATCTCTCTGAGGGTTTTGTGCATGCTGCGCGATTTGTCTGAGGTTTTTTTTGCGAGCTTTGCGATCTCTCTGAGTGTATTGTGCGTGCTGCGCGATCTGTCTGAGGTTTTTTTTTGTGAGCTTTGCGATCTCTGAGTATCTTGTGTGTGCTGCGCGCTCTCTCTGAGTTTTTTTTGTGAGCTTTGCGATCTCTCTGTGGGTTTTGTGCATGCTGCGCGATCTCTCTGAGGTTTTTCTTGCGAGCTTTGCGATCTCTCTGAGGTTTTTTTGTGAGCTTTGCGATCTCTCTGAGGCTTTTCTTGTGAGCTTTGCGATCTCTCTGTGTGTTTTGTGCATGCTGCGCGATCTGTCTGAGGTTTTTCTTGCGAGCTTTGCGATCTCTCTGAGGTTTTTCTTGCGAGCTTTGCGATCTCTCTGAGGTTTTTTTGTGAGCTTTGCGATCTCTCTGAGTGTTTTGTGCGGGCTGCGCGCTCTCTCTGAGGTTTTTTTGTGAGCTTTGCGATCTCTCTGAGGCTTTTCTTGTGAGCTTTGCGATCTCTCTGTGTGTTTTGTGCGTGCTGCGCGATCTGTCTGAGGTTTTTTTTTGTGAGCTTTGCGATCTCTGAGTATCTTGTGCGTGCTGCGCGCTCTCTCTGAGTTTTTCTTGCGAGCTTTGCGATCTCTCTGAGGTTTTTTTGTGAGCTTTGCGATCTTTCTGAGGCTTTTCTTGTGAGCTTTGCGATCTTTCTGTGTGTTTTGTGCATGCTGCGCGATCTGTCTGAGGTTTTTCTTGCGAGCTTTGCGATCTCTCTGAGGTTTTTCTTGCGAGCTTTGCGATCTCTCTGAGGTTTTTTTGTGAGCTTTGCGATCTCTCTATCTCTCTGATGTTTTTTTTTGTGAGCTTTGTGATCTCTCTGTGTGTTTTGTGCGGGCTGCGTGCTCTCTCTGAGGTTTTCTTGTGAGCTTTGCGATCTCTCTATCTCTCTGATGTTTTTTTTTGTGAGCTTTGTGATCTCTCTGTGTGTTTTGTGCATGCTGCGCGATCTGTCTGAGGCGTTTCTTGCGAGCTTTGCGATCTTTCTGAGGTTTTTTTGTGAGCTTTGCGATCTCTCTGTGTGTTTTGTGCGTGCTGCGCGATCTCTCTGTGTGTTTTGTGCAAACTGTGCGCTCTCTCTGAGGTTTTTTTTGCTTTGCGATCTCTCTGAGTATCTTGTGCGTGCTGCGCGCTCTCTCTGTGTGTTTTGTGCATGCTGCGCCATCTCTCTGATGTTTTTTTTGTGAGCTTTGAGATCTCTCTGTGTGTTTTGTGCGTGCTGCGCGATCTGTCTGAGGTTTTTTTTGTGAGCTTTGCGAGCTTTGCGATCTCTCTGTGTGTTTTGTGCGTGCTGCGTTATCTGTCTGAGGTTTTTTTGCTTTGCGATCTCTGAGTGTCTTGTGCGCACTGCGCCATCTATCTGAGGTTTTATTGTGAGCTTTGCGATCTCTCTGAGGTTTTTTTTTTCTTGCGAGCTTTGCGATCTCTCTAGGTGTTTTGTTCGCCCTGCGCGCTCTCTCTGTGTGTTTTGTGCATGCTGCGCCATCTCTCTGATGTTTTTTTTGTGAGCTTTGCGATCTCTCTGTGTGTTTTGTGCGTGCTGCGCGATCTGTCTGAGGTTTTTTTTTGTGAGCTTTGCGATCTCTCTGTGGGTTTTGTGCATGCTGCGCCATCTCTCTGATGTTTTTTTTGTGAGCTTTGCGATCTCTCTGTGTGTTTTGTGCATGCTGCGCGATCTGTCTGAGGTTTTTTTTGTGAGCTTTGCGATCTCTCTGAGGGTTTTGTGCATGCTGCGCGATCTGTCTGAGGTTTTCTTTGCGA
Organism: Hoplias malabaricus; assembly: GCF_029633855.1. Classification (NCBI taxonomy): domain Eukaryota; kingdom Metazoa; phylum Chordata; class Actinopteri; order Characiformes; family Erythrinidae; genus Hoplias; species Hoplias malabaricus. The sequence goes on from NW_027101186.1 coordinate 1,132,265, forward strand.
GCTTTGCGATCTCTCTGAATGTATTGTGCGTGCTGCGCGATCTGTCTGAGGTTTTTTTTGTGAGCTTTGCGATCTCTCTGTGGGTTTTGTGCATGCTGCGCGATCTCTCTGAGGTTTTTTTGTGAGCTTTGCGATCTCTCTGAGGCTTTTCTTGTGAGCTTTGCGATCTCTCTGTGTGTTTTGTGCATGCTGCACGATCTGTCTGAGGTTTTTCTTGCGAGCTTTGCGATCTCTCTGAGGTTTTTCTTGCGAGCTTTGCGATCTCTCTGAGGTTTTTTTGTGAGCTTTGCGATCTCTCTGAGGCTTTTCTTGTGAGCTTTGCAATCTCTCTGTGTGTTTTGTGCGTGCTGCGCCATCTCTCTGATGTTTTTTTTTGTGAGCTTTGCGATCTCTCTGAGTGTTTTGTGCGTGCTGCGCCATCTCTCTGATGTTTTTTTTTTTGTGAGCTTTGCAATCTCTCTGTGTGTTTTGTGCATGCTGCGCCATCTCTCTGATGTTTTTTTTGTGAGCTTTGTGATCTCTCTGTGTGTTTTGTGCGTGCTGCGCGATCTGTCTGAGGTTTTTTTTGTGAGCTTTGCGATCTCTCTGAGTGTTTTGTGCGTGCTGCGCCATCTCTCTGATGTTTTTTTTTTTGTGAGCTTTGCGATCTCTCTGAGTGTTTTTTGCGTGATGTTCGATCTCTCTGAGGCTTTTCTTGCGATCTCTCTGAGTGTTTTGTGGGTGCTGCGCGATCTGTCTGAGGTTTTTTTGTGAGCTTTGCGATCTCTCTGAGTGTTTTTTTGCGAGCTTTGCGATCTCTCTGTGTCTTTTGTGCGTGCTGCGCGATCTCTCTGAGGTTTTTCTTGCGAGCTTTGCGATCTCTCTGAGGTTTTTTTGTGAGCTTTGCGATCTCTCTGAGTGTTTTGTGCGGGCTGCGCGCTCTCTCTGAGGTTTTCTTGTGAGCTTTGCGATCTCTCTATCTCTCTGATGTTTTTTTTTGTGAGCTTTGTGATCTCTCTGTGTGTTTTGTGCATGCTGCGCGATCTCTCTGAGGTTTTTTTTATGAGATTTGCGATCTCTCTGAGTGTTTTGTGCGTGCTGCGCGATCTGTCTGAGGTTTTTTTTGCGAGCTTTGCGATCTCTCTGTGGGTTTTGTGCATGCTGCGCGATCTCTCTGAGGTTTTTTTGTGAGCTTTGCGATCTCTCTGAGGCTTTTCTTGTGAGCCTCTCTGTGTGTTTTGTGCATGCTGCGCGATCTGTCTGAGGTTTTTCTTGCGAGCTTTGCGATCTCTCTGAGGTTTTTCTTGCGAGCTTTGCGATCTCTCTGAGGTTTTTTTGTGAGCTTTGCGATCTCTCTGAGGCTTTTCTTGTGAGCTTTGCAATCTCTCTGTGTGTTTTGTGCGTGCTGCGCCATCTCTCTGATATTTTTTTTTTGTGAGCTTTGCGATCTCTCTGAGTGTTTTGTGCGTGCTGCGCCATCTCTCTGATGTTTTTTTCTTTGTGAGCTTTGCAATCTCTCTGTGTGTTTTGTGCATGCTGCGCCATCTCTCTGATGTTTTTTTTGTGAGCTTTGTGATCTCTCTGTGTGTTTTGTGCGTGCTGCGCGATCTGTCTGAGGTTTTTTTTGTGAGCTTTGCGATCTCTCTGAGTGTTTTTTGCGTGATGTTCGATCTCTCTGAGGCTTTTCTTGCGAGCTTTGCGATCTCTCTGAGTGTTTTGTGGGTGCTGCGCGATCTGTCTGAGGTTTTTTTGTGAGCTTTGCGATCTCTCTGAGTGTTTTTTTGCGAGCTTTGCAATCTCTCTGTGTGTTTTGTGCGTGCTGCGCGATCTCTCTGAGGCGTTTCTTGCGAGCTTTGCGATCTCTCTGAGGTTCTTTTGCGAGCTTTGCGATCTCTCTGTGTTTTGTGCATGCTGCGCGATCTGTCTGAGGTTTTTTTTGTGAGCTTTGCGATCTCTCTGTGTGTTTTGTGCATGCTGCTCTATCTGTCTGAGGTTTTTTTTGCGAGCTTTGCGATCTCTCTGAGTATCTTGTGCGTGCTGCGCGCTCTCTCTGAGTTTTTTTTGTGAGCTTTGCGATCTCTCTGTGGGTTTTGTGCATGCTGCGCGATCTCTCTGAGGTTTTTCTTGCGAGCTTTGCGATCTCTCTGAGGTTTTTTTGTGAGCTTTGCGATCTCTCTGAGGCTTTTCTTGTGAGCTTTGCGATCTCTCTGTGTGTTTTGTGCATGCTGCGCGATCTGTCTGAGGTTTTTCTTGCGAGCTTTGCGATCTCTCTGAGTGTTTTGTGGGTGCTGCGCGATCTGTCTGAGGTTTTTTTTGTGAGCTTTGCGATCTCTCTGTGTGTTTTGTGCATGCTGCGCGATCTCTCTGAGGTTTTTTTTATGAGATTTGCGATCTCTCTGAGTGTTTTGTGGGTGCTGCTCGATCTCTCTGAGGCTTTTCTTGCGAGCTTTGCGATCTCTCTGAGTGTTTTGTGGGTGCTGCGCGATCTGTCTGAGGTTTTTTTGTGAGCTTTGCGATCTCTCTGAGTGTTTTGTGGGTGCTGCACGATCTGTCTGAGGCGTTTCTTGCGAGCTTTGCGATCTCTCTGAGGTTTTTTTGCGAGCTTTGCGATCTCTGTGTGTTTTGTGCGTGCTGCGCGATCTATCTGAGTTTTTTTTTGTGAGCTTTGCGATCTCTCTGTGTGTTTTGTGCGTGCTGCGCGATCTGTCTGAGGTTTTTTTTTTGTGAGCTTTGCGATCTCTGAGTATCTTGTGTGTGCTGCGCGCTCTCTCTGAGTTTTTTTTGTGAGCTTTGCGATCTCTCTGTGGGTTTTGTGCATGCTGCGCGATCTGTCTGAGGTTTTTTTGTGAGCTTTGCGATCTCTCTGAGGCTTTTCTTATGAGCTTTGCGATCTCTCTGAGTGTTTTGTGCATGCTGCGCGATCTGTCTGAGGTTTTTTTGTGAGCTTTGCGATCTCTCTGAGTGTTTTGTGGGTGCTGCGCGATCTGTCTGAGGCGTTTCTTGCGAGCTTTGCGATCTCTCTGAGGTTTTTTTGTGAGCTTTGCGATCTCTCTGAGTGTTTTGTGTGGGCTGCGCGCTCTCTCTGAGGTTTTTTTGTGAGCTTTGCGATCTCTCTGAGGCTTTTCTTGTGAGCTTTGCGATCTCTCTGTGTGTTTTGTGCGTGCTGCGCGATCTGTCTGAGGTTTTTTTGTGAGCTTTGCGATCTCTCTGTGGGTTTTGTGCATGCTGCGCAATCTCTCTGAGGTTTTTCTTGCGAGCTTTGCGATCTCTCTGAGGTTTTTTTGTGAGCTTTGCGATCTCTCTGAGTGTTTTTTGCGTGCTGCTCGATCTCTCTGAGGCTTTTCTTGCGAGCTTTGTGATCTCTCTGAGTGTTTTGTGGGTGCTGCGAGATCTGTCTGAGGCGTTTCTTGCGAGCTTTGCGATCTCTCTGAGGTTTTTTTGCGAGCTTTGCGATCTCTGTGTGTTTTGTGCATGCTGCGCGATCTGTCTGAGTTTTTTTTTGTGAGCTTTGCGATCTCTCTGAGGTTTTTCTTGCGAGCTTTGCGATCTCTCTGAGGTTTTTTTGTGAGCTTTGCGATCTCTCTGAGTGTTTTGTGCGGGCTGCGCGCTCTCTCTGAGGTTTTCTTGTGAGCTTTGCGATCTCTCTGTGTGTTTTGTGCGTGCTGCGCCATCTCTCTGATGTTTTTTTTTTTGTGAGCTTTGTGATCTCTCTGTGTGTTTTGTGCATGCTGCGCGATCTCTCTGAGGTTTTTTTTATGAGCTTTGCAATCTCTCTGAGTGTTTTTTGCGTGCTGCTCGATCTCTCTGAGGCTTTTCTTGCGAGCTTTGTGATCTCTCTGAGTGTTTTGTGGGTGCTGCGCGATATGTCTGAGGTTTTTTTGTGAGCTTTGCGATCTCTCTGAGTGTTTTGTGGGTGCTGCGCGATCTCTCTGAGGTTTTTTTGTGAGCTTTGCGATCTCTGTGTTTGTTTGCGAGCTTTGCGATCTCTCTGTGTGTTTTGTGCAAACTGTGCGCTCTCTCTGAGGTTTTTTTTGCTTTGCGATCTCTCTGAGTATCTTGTGCGTGCTGTGCGATCTGTCTGAGGTTTTTCTTGCGAGCTTTGCGATCTGAGTGTTTTGTGCAAACTGCTGGCTCTCGCTGAGTGTTTTGTGCGGACTGCGCTATCTCTCTTAGGTTTTTTTTGCGAGCTTTGCGGTCTCTCTGAGTATTTTGTGCAAACTGCGCTCTCTCTCTGTGTGTTTTGTGCGTGCTGCGCGCTCTCGCTGAGGGTTTTGTGCGTGCTGCACCCTCTCGCTGAGTGTTTTGTACGTCCTGCGGGCTCTCGCTGAGGTTTTTCTTTGCACTGTAAAATGTGATAAGTTGATCTTACTTAAAGGAATTTAGGAATCCGGTTGCCTTGAAATAGTTAAGTAAATATAACTATTATTTTGAAGTTATGTTAACTTAACGTCTATCATTTAAGTGTACTTAAAACGCAACTGTATTTACTTAATTGATATGAGTTGTTCTGACATTAAGTAGTACATAGATGTAAGTTGCCATTTTTAAGTACTGCCAACTTATGTTACCCAAGTTAACATAATTCCACAAGAGTCCTGTTTACTTAATAGAATTTAGGAAACCGATTGCCTTAGAAAAATAAAGTAAGCACAACAAAGAATTATTATTCAGTAGTACTTCTGGTTTATTTTAATCAAATTCCATTACATCACAGAGCACATCAGCCTATCTAAATACATAAAGTTACCCAAAAATAAAATTAATTCCACATTTAAGTCAATTAAAAATATTTTTTAAAAGAAAACCTCCAGTAATCTTTATTCTTGAATGACTCAAATGGCACAGTCTGTGTAATAAACAAAAATGTACAATAATGTTTAATGCACTTAACCAAGCTAAAGTTTTGCACAATAAATTTAAGTGCTTTGACACATTATGAACAACACAAGAACATTTTGCAAGTGCAAACCATATAAATGAGAGCCTAACATCAATAAGAGGGTAAAGCTGGGTCCATCGAAACTTAGAAATCCCTTAAATTATTTTGGGCTCAGATTGCCTACTCCCAGGTTTAGCAAGTCAAATGTGTTCTCCAGTCTTTTGGGATAGTCCAAATGAAGGTTTTATAGTAGTTCAAATGTCAGGCAAATAGCTTGAGCATGGTTTTCAATGTTCTCCATAACGTTACCTTCCAGTATGATATTAATGCTAGATGGCTCAAAGTGTATGGCATTTGGACCTGGTTGCTGGCTGTCTTCAGGTATAACAGTCAATAACCCATCAGGAACCTGAATGAAATCTGTGATGGTATCTGAATCCTGCAGACAAAAGGTAAATATAATGAAAAAATATATTATTGCAAAACCTTCATGTCTTCACTAAGTAAATTTTAATTATACAATTTGATGTAATACTTACAAAACAGACCTTGAAGTACTCACTGCCTAATCTCCAAGATAAACCTGGAAGACAACGAAGGACAGCAGTCCACATTGCTGTAATATCCTGGATCTACAAGTTAAGAAAAAACAAACCAAAATATCTAAAAATAAACATGAGACAAATGTGTGATAAATTATAAGTTAAAACACATAGGTGTCTGTGTTCTATAATATATGTTACCATCCCATTAAAACAGGATTCATCTGCTAAAAAAAATATTATTGGGTGTTTGTGCTGTTTTGTTTAACTTGTCTGTCTTTGGGCTCCATGGTTTTAGAAAGAACCATTAAAAATGAAAGAAACATTACACAGCACAAAAATAACTGATTTGTCTTTAATAGTTTTCGGGAAATAGTGCAGCTCCATGGCAAATAAATGTTGGTTCTCATGTTTGGAATTAGTTGATGATGACAAGTCTACAGGAAAACTAACCAACCTTAAAGGAACACTAGCTAAGATCAGTGGAGCATCACAATGATTTTTAAGCTGTAATTAAGCTAAAAAATTAAGGTAAAAAATATTATCTAGTGTTCCATTAAGGAGGTGACTGGATCACTCTTATAAAAGTAACATTCCAAATTGTAATAAAAAGATTCCTTACCTTAATTTCAACTTGGGCAACAATGTCTGCAAGTGTACTGCCAATAATTCCTTTCCTGGATTTAAAGATCTCAAGGAATCGTGGGGTGTGACTGTCCAAGGCCTCAAAAAAGTCTTGTTCAAGATCTTTACTTGCCACCCTTGTGAACTCAGCAAAAACCTTTAGGAAAAACACAGCACACATAGAGCCATAATTCGATTTGTACCACATTAACAGATTACACAAATTAAAATACATTTACTCTTGTAGAAGTAATATGTTCATGTTAATACGATTGTATGTTTTATTTTACATAAATTACATATTTGTTACCATACCTGCTGCTTTCTGAAAAGGGCTGGCCAGCGCTCCAACATGCGTTTCACTGGTGGCTGTAACCACCATGTTTCTGTATCTGTAATGTCTAAGCAGTTGCCCTTTCTTTCATACACAAATTTGCAAAATTTACATGCCCACTGCATCTGATTTAGTTGTGTTCAAGCTGCAAAAAAGAAGAACCTTTTTTAAAAATGGATTCAAACATTGTAGATATAGTGCTCACACAAGGTAAAGTGTGTTTCATAAAATGTCAGCCCTGTGCTTACAAAAAAAAGGCTAACCCGTGTCTTCTATATTATTTATAAAACGTGCTTTGTTAACGTCGACTTGGTATGTGTTGTAAATAATTGTTTTATCCATGTTATACGGAGCGCTGTTGGAGTATTTTTCCGGTGAACACATTCACACAAGACTTGAAGTTATGTAAGACACTTCAGACAAAAGGTTAACCCCAACAAAGTTATGCCTTAACCAGCTTTGCATTTGCCGTTACAAATATGGAGCTTTGCCTGGGTCACGGTTTTTTAAAAAAAAGTAACCTCTGCCGCTTTTGACTCACCATTGAGTTATGCTATGGCTTCAACAGAAATTTTGTGCGGGCTGCGCGATCTCTCAGGTTTTTTTTTTTGCGAGCTTTGCGATCTCTCTGAGGGTTTTGTGCGTGCTGCGCGCTCTCTCTGTGTGTTTTGTGCAAACTGCGCGCTCTCGCTGAATGTTTTGTGCGCGCTGCGCGCTCTCTCAGGTTTTTTTTTTTTTTTTTTTTTTTTTTTGCGAGCTTTGCGCATCCCTCTGAGTGTTTTGTGCAAACTGCGCGCTCTCTATGAGTGTTTTGTGCGAACTGCGCGCTCTCTCTGAGGGTTTTGTGCGAACTGCGCGCTCTCTCTGAGTGATTTGTGCGTGCTGCGCGCTCTCTCTGTGTGTTTTGTGCAAACTGCGCGCTCTCGCTGAATGTTTTGTGCGCGCTGCGCGCTCTCTCAGGTTTTTTTTTTTTTTTTTTTTTTTTTTTTTGCGAGCTTTGCGCATCCCTCTGAGTGTTTTGTGCAAACTGCGCGCTCTCTATGAGTGTTTTGTGCAATCTGCGCGCTCTCTGAGTGTTTTGTGCAAACTGCGCGCTCTCTCTGAGTGTTTTGTGCATGCTGCCCGCTCTCTCTGAGTGATTTGTGCGAGCTTGTACTTTCCACTTCGGACGTCAGTCGCATGCTGAGCAGAGTGAATGCATGGAAGGTAGCTGGCCCTGATGGTGTACCTGGCCGGGTGCTAAGAGCTTGTGATGTGGAACTTGCGGGTGTCTTCACTCACATCTTTAATGTTTCGCTTGCCCAGGTAGCTGTACCATCTATCTTTAAGTCAGCCATCGTTGTGCTTGTGCCTCACTCACCCCAATAATTTCCAAGTGCTTTAAAAGACTAGTTCTTTCTCACTTGAAATCCTGCCTGCCTGCTACGCTGGACCCACACCAGTTTGCTTATCGTAGCAACAGATCCACCGAGGACGCTATCTCAACAGCACTACACACTGCACTAACCCACCTCGCTTGGAGGCATAAGGAAGCATAAAGTAATCTAAATCTCCCTGGTAGGCGGCTGCGTTGACCTTGGACCTCAGAAAATACAGTGGACCCACACCATCAGATGACATGGGACCCCAAACTGCCACTGACTGTGGAAACTTTGCAGGGTACCTCGAGCAACGTGGATTCTGTGCCTCTCCTCTCTTCCTCCAGATTCTGGGACCTTGATTTCCATAGGAAATGGTCCTTGGTCTCCCAGGACCAAGATGGCATGGCGATCACACTGCGAGGCTCAGCGTCTTACCGGTTTTAGTGATGTTATACTTCTGTACTTAGCTATCTCCAGTTTTCTTGCGCAAATAACTCTTGCGAACTACAGTTACGACAGACAGACACTTTTGGAAATTAACATTCACCGCACAAACACCGGATTCAGCATCGGTTTGACTTTAACCAGCTTCAAAACAACACCCCTCCCCCATCTTGGACTGTCCGATTATCTTTCTTTGTTCCTGCTTCCCAAATACACTGCAGTCATGCATAGGATTAAGCCTTCAACCAGAACTGTAAAGATCTGGATGGATGGGGCTGACTCCTTCCTTCAGCAACAGTTCCAGCACACCGACTGGAGTGAGTATGCTGCCCGAGCCACCACAGTCTCACACATCCACTTGGACACCTACACTAACTCTGTCCTGAAACAAATCAACAAGCGCTCAGGGTACAAGAGTCCTCTGTACCGCCCACTGGGGTTGCTGGCAATATGAAGAGACTAATAGCTATAGCCAAGCACTGCTACAAACGCCGGATTGAGGAGCACTTTACCTCCTCTGACCCTCGGCGTACGTGGCAGGGAATACACGCCCTGACTGACTATAAACCAACTAGCTTTGTTCCATCTACCAACAGTGCTTCAGTCTCTGATGAGCTGAACAACTTCTACGCTCGTTTCGACCAGATGATATTGATATCTTCAATAAATCTTCCACCGACGACAACCCACTTGTACTTTCCACTTCGGATGTCAGTCGCATGCTGAGCAGAGTGAATGCACGGAAGGCAGCTGGCCCTGATGGTGTACCTGGCCGTGTGCTAAGAGCTTGTGCTGTGGAACTTGCGGGTGTCTTCGCTCACATCTTTAATGTTTCGCTTGCCCAGGCAGCTGTACCATCTATCTTTAAGTCAGCCATCATTGTGCCTGTGCCTAGGCATTCTACTGCTTCAGACTTTAATGACTTTCGACCTGTAGCACTCACCCCAATAATTTCCAAGTGCTTTAAAAGACTAGTTCTTTCTCACTTGAAATCCTGCCTGCCTGCTACGCTGGACCCACACCAGTTTGCTTATCGTAGCAACAGATCCACCGAGGACGCTATCTCAACAGCACTGCACACTGCACTAACCCAACTGGACTGTCAAAACTCATAGGTGAGTATGCTGTTCATCGATTTTAGTTCTGCATTCAACACAGTGATTCCGTCTATGCTGATATCCAAACTCAACCATCTGGGTATCAGCACATCACTCTGCCACTGGATTTTAGACTTCCTGTCTAACAGACCCCAATCTGTTAGATTAGGCAACCTTCATTCATCAACCATCACCTTGAACACTGGCGTTCCACAAGGTTGTGTTCTTAGCCCGATTCTGTACTCTCTCTTCACCCATGACTGTGTACCTGCCTATGGTTCAAACACCATAGTCAAATTCGCAGATGACACCATGGTGATAGGCTTGATTACAGACAATAATGAAACGCCCTACCGGGATGAAGTACAGCATCTGTCCTTGTGGTGCCAAAACAATAACCTAGTACTACGCTGGATTATAACTTACTTCTGAACGTCATCGTTCCATTATCTTGGGCATGATTTTAATGTGTGAGCAATCTTTTTGTGCTGACTATATGCAGGTGTATTGTTTAACATTCGGATTCTGACTGGTGTTCGCTCAGAAGCTTTTACATTTTTCGCTTCCACCTTAAGTAATGCAGCAGTAACGTTAGGTAACTTGAAAATTTGAAAGTAAGGCGTTCGGACAAGAGTTTCAGAAGGGCAGGCTGGCTCACTGTGGTTACGTGTTTGTCGGTTTACTGGCATTATAAATATATCAAAGATAGTTGGAAACTTTGTGAAAGGACGTTTGTGTTGCCTTATCAAAGTAGCCAACACTTTAAAATGTTAATGTCTATGGATGTTGGGCATGTTAAAAGTATTAAAAACATTACAAAACACTTCAACGAATGATAAATATATACGCCATCCCAATCCCAATATATTTGCCTGTAATGGAATGTAATGGAATATATTGGAATCGAGACGTTCCGGGAGCCACCTGGTGGATTGATGCAGAATTGCGGGTAAAAGGCCCAAACTTTGAGGATTTTTAGCTCCCACCACGTGTGCCCAGGACCCGACCCCGGGCTCTGCAAAAAAAATCGTCTAGGGTGCGCCGCGCGCTAGGCCGATAAGGTCCACCAAGCAGCGTATCATATATGTGGATTGGGATGGTGTGGTACTACGAAGAGGTAAGCAACTGCTATTTTCTCGACTAAATGGCCTTTCGGACCTAAGACCCCACCACCACCTGTTAGGTCTAAATGGAATTGTGGACACATACTCCCATTTGTGGCCAGATGGTAGTATGTCAGTGTAGTTTTTATTTATTTTTTATTAAGTTAATGCAACATATGATTGGTCATTTGAAAATGGTACTCAGGCAGCTAGTACTTAACCTTTTCCATGTTACATATTTCAGATTATTCCAATTTTGGACATTTCAATTCCAACATTACTGATTATACACAGAGTCTTGTACAAAAAAGAAGGCATGGGTTTGAAAACGTTCAACGTACACATGTATCATTGTCACAAGCATTTTAAAATGTGCACTGTGTACACATTTGAATTTGATATGTATTTTTGAAATTGTGATGGAGAAAATAAGGACAAGTATTAAGAATTGAAATCTAACAGAGCATTTGGAATCAGAAAGTAGTTTATTTAACCTTAAGGTGGTCAACATACAATAGCAGAGAGTACTATGTGAATGTGGACAAAGGAGATGTTTTCACAGAGATATTTATATAGGTAGTTTATACGTCATAACCATAAGATAATCACTCGATGTTTCTGCAAGCTTAGTTTCCTTAGAGACATCTCAGTTTGATATACAAGATGTGGTTTGTTCTAATAAAGCATTGACCTCGAGCTGACCTGACATACACTTAGTTTTTGAGCTCTGTTGACGATTAGAAATGAATATACTGACAAACAAGCAGACAAGTTCTTTCAACAGAGACATATAAAAATTACCATTACAGAAATATCTGAGTTTGGATATCCCTATCTTACTAAGAAAAGTCGACAAGAAATGTTGTAGAGCAAATCAAAAGCTGTTCAGCAACATATAGCAAGTTTTGGTCCCTTGTGTACAACCAAAAATACAACCGCAAAGTTGCTTCAGAATATAGTGCACCTTGTCTGCCCACTGTAACGGGCTTATCCGCGCTATATTTTACCAGCCGTAACTACGAAACCTCATGTAATTCTACACACTTAGAGCAGGCCAAGCCATTTAAAATGAAAATAACCTGTTTCCAAATTGAATTATACAAGAACAAGTATAAAAACAACAATAAAGTAATTTTCACTATTAGAATTAACTCACACATCCATTCCCCTCATTTTCCTTCAGAAAAGGGTACTTAAATATCAGAGCTTTACACACTTGCACATACTCATTTGTACACTCTAAAAAGTGTATTTGGGCAGTAGTTCCTATTATAGACTTATTTACATTAACCTCAATTAATTCTTTTGCCTTAGTTCCTACAACTTACTTTCATGAGTTCAATTAACTTAAAAGTCACACATTTTATCTCAAAATAACTTTTTACTTTGAGACTACGTGAAACAATTAAGTTTAAAGCAGCTTTACGTCTGACGTCATTACGTAAGCTTTGCGCGAGGCAGATCTCTGGTACCGACAACAGGTGCGCCCCGCTTTTTCTTCCGAACATCGACGGTCGACGTGACTCGGATAAAACAGTAAGTATGCTACCCACCATAACCAAACATTTAATAAACCTTAAAAAAAAAAACAGACTGCACTGTAAAAAATCTAACTTCAAATTTAGTTGATTATACATTGAAATAGTGAGTTGGGAATAGAACTCAATTGTGTGATAGTTCATCTAACACGAAATGTATTGTTCTGATCAACCTGTAGGCACAACATAAAAAATGTGTTGAGAAGATTTGTTTGGAAAAGTTGCTGATTAAGATAAACCTGCGCATGCTCTGTTCTAGTCATGCGCATGCTCAGTGGGAGGTTCGGGAATACGCGCGAAGGACGGTTGATTCCTCTTTGTTGTGGCTCGAAGTTTGGAGAAATTCAAGATTGAGGTAAATAACTAGTGATAGTTCACAAAGCATTTTAAAGTTACGTTTCTAGTTTTAACACTATCTTAAAGCCGTGAATATGTGAGGGAAGTTGCCGTGGCATTGTTATATTAGCTAACTTTGCCAACTCGACTGAGCCATGGAAAGTTTGAATATGAGCCGTTTGTTTCATTTAATCAAATGCCCAACGTAACAGACTCAAGCAGGCTGTAACAAGCCTGAGCGCTTTCTTTATGTTCTATTTTGAAAATGTTATGTATCTTGTTGGCTGGCTTTTTTCCATTCCACCTTAAATACCGGAATAGGTAACGCTATATTGAGCCTCCTCGGTGTTTGTTGAGCTGTTTAAGGTAGAACGGAAAATTCAGGATGCTGACTACAACAACGCTCCTTTAGTCTGATATCATTTATATGAAAGCAGCAGGGTGTTATTACAAGATTAAGCCGTCAAAGATACAAAAATATCCGTATTGTCTGAATCAGACCTACTATTTGTTTTTTGTTTTGCTTTTGAGAAGTTCGTAGGTGTCTAACAGCACTAGCACTATACCTAACATCGTCTGTTTCTCAAAACATTTAGCTAAATGTAATATATGTGTGTGTGTGTGTAAATAAATTACAAAAACATTAAATAACGTTACATAGAGTTTGTGGTTCTGTAATTGCATTTACAAACTATAATTGTGTACAATGACAATACTAACACTAATATTGTTTTCATTTTCAAGGAAAAAAGGGATACATTAGATGAAGTGCAAAATCTGCTCTTTCACAAGCCAAGACACAGACGTTGGGTTGAAGCACCACAGAGTACGCCATGGATTTCATGGTACACGCTGGCCCTGTTTTCACTCCAATTGTGTGTGTTCCTTGATATGTCGTTTTTCAAAATGTCACAGTAAATTATCTACATGTCACCAAAGTTCTACCTTCAAATGTGATCTTTGTGATTATAAAGATGTTTGCGATATAGCCCTGCAGGGCTGAGTGAGGATTCCTTGGAAGAAGAGAGAAAGGCAATGAGGGCTGAGATAGATAAAAAGGGTCCAAACATTTTCTTTACGGTGGAAGGAGGTTGTTGAGCAGGAACCTCTGGTTGGTCTGGTTCGAGAATGATGGCCAGCACTGTTCTTGGAGAGTCAGGTGAGTAGTGTTTGTTTGCTGTACTTGTGACTCTGGCCCATTTCAGCATATTTTTCTTTTTATAGTTTTTGTAGGATTGTTTCACACTGCAAAACCTAGTGTGAACCAATCTAGTTTACTTGTCTAAAATGATACTTAACTTTTTTTCCCCAGAACAGTTCCAAAACTGTTATAATGCGAAGTCATCAGCTGTTTGGATTATTTACTTATTTTTTTAGTTATTTACTTATTAACCAAGAAGCGTACAGCATTGTCCAACCACAGTAATGTTATTTAAAGGCAACAAGTTTTATCGCGCACAACATTTGTCACGAAAGCGTCCCAAAAGTGCAATTTTCCTGTGGGCTATTTTTTTGGCCTTGGGATGACGGGATGGTTTTTGTCTGGATCCCTGCATAACTGTTATCAACTGAATCAGTGTTTGTCTAGAAATGTTCAGGCTCTGTACGTAATGACTGATAATCTGTATTCTCTATTGTTTACTCCTCTCTCTCTCTAGATATGCAGTGAGTTTCGTAGAATAACTGCCATCAACCTGAAGAGTCAGTTTCATGATGCACTGGACACATGTGCCAAAACTCCTTAAACTGTACAGGAGTAGAAGGGCAGCCTTTGGAGGAGATGGGATGCATCTGTAGTATGTTTAATGCACAAGTTTTTGTGAAAAACTAAGTTTGTGAGGTTTTCACAATAAAATTTTAAAATATTCCATTTGTGCAATGTAGATTTATTATTTTAACCAAGTTGAATTTCTGAGTAGCGTAAAGGTATTTGACTCCTATTTGCAAAACTAAAATAACATGCTAAAAAACACTTTTAAAATTATTTAAATGTAAGCTGTATTTTAAGTACACTGTAAAAAGAAAACAGTTGATCCAACTTAATTGAATTGCTTCAATTGGTAACAAGTAATTCAATTAAGTTTATCCAACTTAATTGTTTAAGTTTAACCTTAAAAAAATAAATTGAAAAAACTTAATTGAATTACTTGTTACCAATTGAAGCAATTTTCTTTTTACACTGTATAGTGTGAGTGATAATGTAATGCTCAGTGTCACTTCGTCAGCAGTCATGGGGGTCCAGGTGTATGGAATGGCGTTGGTCTCTTATAGAACAGCGTTGGGCTCTAAACGTGTGAACACATGCTCGTTAACACGTTATTAAAAATTTGCGTGTTGACACGTAAAATTTTGTCGTGATAACGTGACCAAAATTGACACGTTTACACGCTTCTTAAGGTTTTCGCCAATGGGAGGCCTCAAATCCGGGCGTACTTACATATTCATGATAGGATTTACATCACACCCTGTAGCTGACACGAAACATAAATCCTTTGTGAACGTAGTCCCTACGTTTCATCTGAATTATTCATAACATAGTGAGCTAAGCACTGACCTGTGGCTACGTTGAGCCCTACATGAGCAGTGTGAAGACAGCAATACTAGTAAGCTGTTTATGTTTCACAATAAAAAAAAAACTGTTGTTTAGTACCTTAAAATTTGTAAACATGCATATTATTATATAACTTCATTCATAACATGCTCTAAAGCTTTTCATAATTTTATAAGAAACAAACATCACTATTCACTCACACTGTGTGTGACACATACTGAGGCGTAATTCATTCACATTGATAAATTATGTGCATTCTTTTAATAGCATACTGCTAAACAATACAGTGTCAATACAAACCCATAGTGAAATTAACTTTCCAGATCCTCCTCTTTCTGTAAACATGTATACTATGTGTAAAGATACATTAATTTACTCATGTGTTATTTAATTATGTGTATGTACTTATATATGTTAAGAGAGGATAAATCTCCTTCAAAATTAAATTGAACAAAAAAATCTGAATTAAAGGGCTTTTTTCAGCAGTAAATTCAGTGGTGGTTGAAGTGAGGGGTATATATATATATATGTGTGTGTGCGCTTTTAAACGTATTTATGTTTATATAAATATTATGTTTGTATAATGTTTATACAAAATCTCATAAACATTGTTCAGAACATTAAACACTGGAATTGTTTCCGTTATTTGGTAAGTTAAGGCTTTATGTTGTTTCAGCAATAACGCCATACACCAGTAGGTGGCAGTAAAGCATCATGATTCACGAAATACACAAACTTAACGTGTTAACACGAAATTATACGCTGCGTGTTAACACGGAGAATCCAACACGTTTAGAGCATAATTTAAAACAGATGAAAGAAAAAAAAAACAGGAATTCAAGTTTATAAAATGTATTGGACTAAAAACAATAAGCTCGTAGCCTACTTAGTGTATACTCAAATACCTACATGCAACATTGAGCCATGCTTTGGTACTGCGTTCTTATAATGTTTTTTGTGAATTGACTACACTCGGCTCAGAGTCACAGTCAGAAAACAGCGTTGGCCCACAGCAGGCTCAGTGTCACTTTTCTGAGTGTTCTTCGTCAGTAGTCATGGGGGTCCAGGTGTATGGAATGTCGTTGGTCTCTAAACGTGTTGGATTTGACCATGTTTTTTTTTTTATGAGATTTTGTATAAACATTATACATATATAAATACGTTTTAAAGCACGCACACACACACACACACATATATATATATATATATATATATATATATATATATATATATATATATATATAAACCCCTCACTTCAACCACCACTGAACTGCTGAAAAAACCCTTTTTTAATTTAGAATTTTTTGTTCAATTTCATTTTGAAGGAGATTTATCCTCTCTTAATTTATATATAGAAGTAGATACACATAATTAAATAAAACATAAGTAATTTAATGTATCTTTTAACATATACATGTTTACAGAAAGAGGAGGATCTGGAAAGTTAATTTCACCATGGGTTTGTATTGACACTGTATTGTTTAGCAGTATGCTATTAAAAGAATGCACATAATTTATCAATGTCAAATCTCAGTATGTGTCACACACAGTGTGAGAGAATAGTGATGTTTGTTTGATATAAAATTATGAAAAGCTTTAGAGCATGTTATGAATGAAGTTATATAATAATATGCATGTTTACAAATTTTAAGGTACTAAACACCAGAGGTTTTTTATTGTGAAAAATTAACTTCCAGTTGCTATGGGGATCAGCTTACTAATATTGCTGTCTTCACACTGCTCACGTAGGGCTCAACGTAGCCATAGGTCAGTGCTTCGCTCACTATGTTATGAATAATTCAGATGAAACGTAGGGACTATGTTCACAAAGGATTTATGTTTCGTGTCAGCTACAGTGTGTGATGTAAATCCTATCATGAATATGTAAGGATTAGTTAAATGCTGTTTTAACTACAGTAACTGAAAAATATCACTGGTGAACAAGACAAAATACATATTCAATTATAACTGATATCACAACAAAAATATAGAATTAGAAACCGTACATAAAAACCCAACCAAAGTGTAGTGTAGCGAAACTGGTGGACTCTCTCTTTGTCTGTGTGTGGATGGATATAATCTCGGTGTGGGGACTAAAACTTGTTTACAGACTCACATTTTTAGTTATACAAATACACGCATTTTTGTGTGTGTACGATTGTTTACATGTGTAAGGAAGAGACGTTATAAAAAAATAACTAAATACTCTATAAAGGACTTAAATCCAGGATAATAAGTCTGAATTAATGAAGACATGGCCCCTGTGCATAACTCGTGCGGGAGCTGGCAACGCCAGCCATGGAGCTTTCCCATTGAAGCCAGTTTGCTACGGTCTCTTTTAAATATCATTTGATTAGAATACAACATTTTACATGTGCTTAATGAATATATTTTTTGTTAAATATTGGTTTTAATCATAACATAAATGTGTCGCTTTGTCAGTTACCAAAGTTACATCAGCCAGTAATGTTAAGCTACAACCCGGTCTCACACCTACTCGTGATATAGTAGTCTGCAATTCGTGACATATCGCATATTTTCAGCATGAATTGCAGTCTCCTATATATGTGACTATACCACGAGTAGGTGTGAGACCGGGTTGTAAGCTATCACTACCTCAGGATGTAAAGGTCTTCCATGTGTCTTAGCAAATTGCAAATAATTTAAATAAATGTTTTACAGTTACTGAAAGACATCTACGAAGAAATGTACTGCTTAAATTTTAATTGTTATTTTATTTTATTTTATTTTTTTTACAGAATATTTGTATGTTAGCATCTGCTAATGTTAGCTAGCATCCAGTTAAAAGTTCTCCTGTTCCACCTTAAACAGAGTGACAGTTATTTTCTGATGAAACAAGAACAAAAAGTAACTGCTTCAGCATTTAAAAAAGAACAGAAAACTCCAGTATTGTGCTTGTAAATAGGGATTAACATTTAGTGCTAGTTTTGCTATGCTGTGTGTGTTTTTAAAATAACATTGTGTTTGGTATTTAATATGCAGACTTTTAACTTTGGGAATTGTGTCAGTATAACAATTAATTTATGTTTTGTATTCTTTATTCCAGATTGCAAACATATGTTCCTGCACTTTTTTAGACTTCTGTTTTTTTTTTAAACTTCCTGCTATATATATTGTGTTGAAAAAAAAGCGTATTTGACAATACAAGAAATTGTATAAAACTTTATCTAGACAGTATAATAATTACATTAAGCAAGACCATACATATTTTTGCACAAATCACTAATATAAGCCTTTTAAAATTCTAGTCAACTGAATGGAGAAAAAACACATAGGGAAGAAATATGAGCATCTGCAATATCTTCAGACCATTCAGCTATTTATTATAATGTTTGTAACAGCTATTTAATACTAAAATTTAATTCAAATCAAATCAAATTGTATTTATATAGCGCTTTTCACAACAAAAAGTCGTCACAAAGCAGCTTTACAGAGATCCGGGTCCAAGCCTCCTATGAGCAAGCCAGGGGCAACAGTGGCAAGGGAAAACTCCCTCAGCACATGAGGAAGAAACCTTGGAAAGAACCAAGACTCATACGGGGAACCCATCCTCCTCGGGTCCACACCGGAGACACAACAGAGAACAGAACAGAAGTAAAAGTGAAATGATGACAGATGAAGGGGTTATAGTAATGTAAATGTAGTATATTAGTGATGTATGAGTCTGAGGAAGGAGAAGGTGATCAGGGATTCTGTGTGAATTAAAAGTAGGTGCAGAGTTAATCTGAGGTAAAACAGCATGGCCAAGCATGATAGTGTAGATGAGACAAGGCCAGGATCTTGTACAGGATACACAGGGGCTGGATCAGGGCAACACCTGGAGAGCAGCAGGACATCTCAAAGCATGAGAGAGAGACAGGAGAAAGAAAACCAGACAAAGGGAACAAAAAAATACAGAGATTAGTAGGGTCATGGTAAAGAACAGGCAAATTTGTCCTGCGAAAAAAGCTTCCACGGGTCAGGCAAGAGAACCCAGTGACAGACAGCGTGTTGGCGGTTACTAGAAAGCTAACTAAAAAAGCTGTAGCTATGGTAGTATGACAGGGTTAATACAGAACAGTGATAATTAACCTGATGCTGTGTATGGGGAAAAAAGCTTGTTCCATTTAGGGGTGGGGTGGGCGTGGCTAGGTCCCAGAGGAGGTTTCAGAGCACCTGTAAGTCCAAAATCGATGACGAAAGGAGATTCACGGTGAACGTAGTCTTCTAAGACCCACCCACCCTTGAAACTTCTGTCAAAACTCAAGCAAACCACGAAGCAGACTCTGGAGAGATTCCAGAAGCAAAAGACCTTATCAGCAAAATCCAAAAAACAATAATGAAAGCAAAGACTGGCAAAATTCAAATGAAATAATGTCAAATAACTGCAAAGAGTATCTTATAAAAATAAACTTAGCACAAAAAGTAAGGAAATTTGTGTTTGGTAGATTATTTTTTTTGTTGTAACAATGCTTCTTGGCAGTTTATCTCATACCGTTGGAAAGCCTGTTAATTTCCCCTTTAAACGGTGCCACATTTGTAAGGAACATGCATTTGTGGGATGAGCAGTAGAGCTGAGAATGTGGGTTGCGCCTCTTTAAAAGGTAAATGTGGCATCATTTAACAGTCTTTCCAACTGTATAAGTTTTTATAGCAAAGTTGTATAATTAGTGTTCATTGTAAGTTGAACCAGAAAACTATCTTGCACTGAAAAATTTTTAATATGTTTACTGTATCATCTTTCAATAAGAATATAATTAATTAATATAATGTGTGTGTGTATTTATTCATTTTTTTTTCCACATAAGATATCAATCCAGAGGTGTCTTACACGAGGAGAAAAAAAATGTTGAACTGATGGAGGATGAATGCTGATGCAGCACCACAGACACTTGTGATAATGGGCATTGCAGCAGTGGTAATGGGCAGTCTTTGAATTTACCACAGCCTTCATGAAGCATTTTAGACAGCTGAA
Organism: Hoplias malabaricus; assembly: GCF_029633855.1. Classification (NCBI taxonomy): domain Eukaryota; kingdom Metazoa; phylum Chordata; class Actinopteri; order Characiformes; family Erythrinidae; genus Hoplias; species Hoplias malabaricus. The sequence goes on from NW_027101186.1 coordinate 1,152,028, forward strand.
ATTCGGTGTGGCTTTTTTGAATTTGTTCTGAAAAACGTGAGTTGGTGTTGTGGGCTGTGTGACAAGAAGTTTGTGCAGTCAACTAATACGTTGTGATTAGCAGCTATCGGATTCTGGATTTTTCAAGCCCCAAAGAGCAGAGGAGCGCGCGCCATGTCAGGTTGGTAACAGTCATTTTGTTTGAAGTTTGTGTTTTTTTTCTTTAGCCATCTCAAGTGAACAAAGTCATCAAAACTTTTTATTGCATTAGGCTTACTTTTCTAATGTTTGCTGCAGCTAGCCAACGTGTCATTATGATGAATAGCAAGTGTTCTAGTTAGCCTTTAACCCACATTATGTAATGTCTGAGCTAATAGCCAGGTCGTTAAATTTTGAAATTTGAATAATTACTTACAGTCTACTTGAGGTTGAGAAGTAAAATGTTTCTATCATTGTTTCTCAATATGACAACTTTAGAATGTGATCATATACATTGATATATGAATCACGCTATATTATAGGGTAAGTGTACTTTTTAAGGCCATGTTTAAGGTATGTTTAATAGATATTCTTCTGATTTCTATTTGATATCTGTGGGGAAAAGGCAAGGTCATTTGAAAATGTATGCATTTGTTTATGTACATGTTTAGAATATTAAATGGTGATATTTTATGAAATATGTCAGAAGTGTGGTATGGACCTTATTGACAAAATAAAAATGTTGTTGATTAAGGAGGCCTTGACTTACATAGGGGTGTGATTATTTTCGTAACTGGGATTTTCTCTCAATAGAGTTAATGGTGTTGAATATAGATTCTTATAAACTAGGTGCACTGGGATAGACACTTGACTCCCACAATACACACTCCAGCCACTGGGGGGGGGTCTTACTTTTCTTGAGATCTTGAAGTGGAGCCTTTAAAGGGGAGGACCTCTGGTTTTGGAGGCCAGATACCGGAGCGTCGTTTTGGATATATATAAGATGGTGGAAGTTTTGGCGCTGATTTTTCTCTAGCACTCTGGAAACTGTTGCACCTCCAGATTACTACCTACCCTTTTGAATAATCTCTACATGCTTGGGCTGGTCGACCATGGAGTCAGCGCTTGGGTTCTTCGAGGATCTTTAGGTAAGAAGAGTGAACCCTCCCAAGTTCTCATTTCATCACAATAGATTTCAACACCTTATTTTCGTGATCTAATTGTTGGCTGTGTGATTGTAACTTGATAGTTTTGTGCTCTGTTGAGGTTAGCTGTTTGCTAAGGTGGGTATTGGATTGCAGAGTTGCTTGATTGTATACAGTCTAGACCTTTGGTAATTGGGTATGTTTGGTTGAGTTCTCAGGAAATCTGATTTGGTGGTGTTGATTTGACTCAAAAATACCTGTTGGAAATTGTGGCCTACTTGGGGCTTCTTGAGTTGTATGTGTTCTTTCAGAAGTCCTATGAGAGGACTTGAGGTAAGGTGGCCAAAATTGTCAAGTACTTTTAGTTTTGTAGTCATACTTTGGTGGTACTTAGGGATTTTAGGCCAATAGGGGAATATAGGTTACCTCTTGGTGTTTGAATTTTAGTAGCCTTAGAGTTAGGGGTCTCTGGTCTGTCCTCATTTCGGCTGGGGGGCTTTTGGTATTTTTTTAATTTTTTCCCAAAAATGTCTCAGTTTGATCCGGAAAGTTTTATCCAAGCCCATCTGCAGACAACGGACTGGATAAAATTAAAGAAGCCTCAGTTGCTCCAGCTTGCTGAATATTATGAGATTGAGGTAGATTCAGAGTTGAATAAAATTAAGATAGTAGATCCTTGCTCAGTCCCTAGGTTTGAGTGACTCCATCATTGAGGCAAGATTGGCTAGGGAACAAGCAGAGAAGGGTAGGCGAGAGAAGGAGAAGGATAGTTTGCGGGAGCTGGAGTTAGCTAAGATTGAGTTGGAGAAGGTTAAACTCTCGCAGATGGAGAGTCAACAACAGCGCAGACATGAGACTCGGTTTGATGTATCCAAATGTCTACATCTAATGCCAAAATTTCAGGAAGACGAGGTAGATGTGTTTTTTGATGCCTTTGAGAATATAGCCACGGAATTAGCTTGGCTGGAGAATTGTTGGACCATTTTGGTTCAGAGTGTCATGTAGGGGAAAGCTTGGGAGGCAGAAACTTACAGGCACAAATTCCGTTTTCTTAGACGTAAGTTAGCGGAAACCTATTTGGATGTAGCTAGGCAGCAGGAGGCAGTGTTTGAATGAAAGCATGTGAAGTTTATACTTTTGCAGATTTAAAACAGCTTGTTCTTATGGAACAGTTCAAAAATAGTCTACCTGTTCTTTAGGAAGTGTACATTCAGGAGCATGGGGCGACTGAAGTTAAAAAGGCTGCTATGATGGCAGATACTTACGAATTTACCCATAAGGAGTCGAGAGTGAAAGAGAGATCAGTGGTTGGTGGTTGGAGAAAGGCTAATATAGAGGTTAAATCAGCAGAGACTACTAAAAGTCATAGGGAAGGGCCATCTGGCTCTAAACCTCATAGTCAACTTCAAAAACCTGTAAATTCTACTCCCTCGGGAGAAATAATCTGCCATTATTGTAGAAAACCTGGCCATAGAAAAATCAGGTTGTCCAGTTCTGCAGAAGCGCAGTCGTGGGTCTTATACTGATTCTTCAAAATCTGTGGCATTGGTAGTTGGTTCAGAGAGGACTATTAGTTGTGTGGATCCTGAGTCTGAAATAACCCCCTCTCTGTATGATGGGTTTGTCTCCTGGGGTACAGTGTCCATTGGTTCTGGGGAGCCAGAAACCAAAATTAAAATTTTGAGGGACACTGGTGCAGTTCAGTCCTTGTTGTTACAAAGGGTTCGTGATTAGCCAGTTTCAATGACTCTTCAGTGTTGATTCAGGGTGTGGGAAGTTTGTTTGGGGCCATGCCATTGCATAAAGTGTACCTACCCTCTAACTTGGTAAATGGCTATGTTAATGTAGCAGTAGTGCCATCATTACCAGTCCCTGGAGTTTCTATGCTATTGGGGAATGATCTTGCTGGGGTTCAAGTGTCGGTAACCCCATTAATTAGTCACATGCCATGTGAGGTACCAGAAACAGGAGGCTTTGGCCAGGGAGTATCCTGAGGTGTTTTCAGCCTGTGTCGTTACCCGTGCCCAGTCTTGCCCCAAGGGGGTGGTTCCACAGAGAGGGCTGGAGGAGGCAGCATTTGAGCTTGGAGATACCTTCTTTGGAAAACTAGGTTAATCGGATGCAGCTCAGTTTAATAGGGAAACCTTAATCAAGGAGCTCAAGGAAGGACCCTGAGTTGGCCTCATTGTGTAAGGGGGCTGGTACACGGGAGGAGACAGAGGAGTCAGCAGAGGTCTTCTATATACATCAGGGAGTGCTTATGCGGAAGTGGAGGCCTCCTTATCATCCTGCTGTTGAAGATTGGAGTGTTGTGGAGCAGATTGTGTTGCTGAAGAGTTTTAGGTTGAAAGTGTTGCGCTTGGCACATGAAGCACCCATGGCAGGGCATGTGGGTATTCGTAAAGCCCAAGAGAGAGTCTTGCGTTATTTTTATTGGCCGAAGATGCATCGAGATGTAATCTCCTACTGTCGGACATGTCATGCTTGTCAGCTAGCCGGAAAGCCAAATCAGAAAGTGCCTTGTGCACCATTGTGTACTCTTCCTGTGGTGGAAGAGCCATTTTTGCGAGTGACGATAGATTGTGTTGGATCTTTGCACAAAACAAAAAAGGGTTATGAGTATCTGTTCACTATATTGGATGTGTGTACTAGATTTCCGAAGGCTGTACCCTTGAGAAACATTAAGGCAAGAACTATAATTGAGTGTTTGTTTCAGTTCTTTTCTCGGTTTGGGCTGCCTCGTGAGATTCAATCAGATCGTGGTTCAAACTTTACATCTGGTGTTTTCCAGGAAGTAATGTGTGAGCTAGATATTAAGCAAATTTGTATTCATTAAAGGAGCAGGAACACTCTTGTCTGTGATGTTTCTCTGTTCTCTGAGACCTCCTGTAACAAAATGCACATATGGCATTTGTTCAAAACTGTGATCTTCAAAATAAAATTTGGGCATTTAAATAATCTAACAGCGATTATGGAAAAGCGAAGAACCACTATGTTAGTACACAATAGGTTTCTGAACAGGGGCTCAAGCACTCATGAATAATAATTTACAAATAAACAAATAAGCGCTCATTTATTCTGTTTCATCCTGAGTAAACAGACATCGGTGTGCATTTACCTCAGATCAGTATCTGGTAATGAGGGACAAACAGGTTTGTACTCACAGTAAAATCTTTAATGCTTTGTTTTAGACAGAACATTACCTCAATATCTGCATTGATTGCATTGATACAAGGAGGTGTACGCATGTGCAGTCCAAAATGCCTTGGGCACTGAGTTGTCACTCAAAAACTCATTAGCCAATGGGAAGGCACCCCTGAGAAAACCCGTCCACACGAGAGCTTTTTGCCAAAACTGCTTGCAAAACTCAAGGATCCAGTGTACAAAACTCAGAGAGCTCGTGCACAGAACTCGTGCTGCTGGTGCACAAAACTCAGAGAGCACACGCAGAACTCAGAACTCACGCACTAAAGCCATGGAGCGATTCATTTTTGGCACAAATCTGATTCCATAATCCTTGGAATCCTGAAGGCTCCAAAAAGCTGCGCGAGCCTATTCTATACTTCACTCAGCACATGGAGCATTTACAAAAGAGGCGCGAGCCTAATCTTTATTTTTTTTTAGCGCATCTGTAACATTCCAAAATGTTGCGCGAGCAAATTCTTAATTCTCGTAGCAACCGGAGCGTTAAAAAGGGTGGCGTGAGCCTGCTGTTTATTTTTAGCGCATCCTGAAGATTCCAAAAAGCTGCAAAAGCCTGTTCTTAATTCTTGTAGAAACCGGAGCGTTCCAAATGATGACGTGAGCATGCTGTTTATTTTTAGCATGTGCTGAAGGTTCCAAAAAGCTGCACGAGACTATTCTCAATTCTCGTAGCAACCAGAGCGATCCAAGTAGTGACGCAAGCTTGTTGTTTATTTTTAGCGAATCCTGTATGGAACCTGATGGGTGCCAAAAAGAATCGCACAAAAAAAAATTAATATCAAACGTAAAACTTAAAGGTTACCCTCTACTCATGTGTTTACCTAGCTTGACTGGAAATAGGAATCCCATCTTGATATATACAGTTATACATTTTATGGACTAGAAGAGGTCTCCATATCTCAGCTTTGGGATATGGTAGAGCGAAAATAACCACACCACTGTCTTTGTCAGGACTTCCCTGACACACGGTGTGGGTTTGGAGAAGATCTGAGGAGGTCACAGTTTTCACCCAAAAAAAAATAAAATAAAGGGTACCCCATTGTGTTTATTTATTTTTTTATTTTTTATTTTATTTTTTTTTTTTGTACTAAATTTTTGACCGTCTCAGACTTCCTCTAAACTCACGTTGTTGATTTAGGAGACCCTGACTTACACAGGGGTGTGATTATTTTCATCCCAAAGCTGAGATATGAGGGCTAACGTAACTGGGATTTTCTCTCAATAGAGTTAATAGTGTTGAATATATTGGAATTAAACATATGGGCTTGTTATACGTCCAATAAACTTTACAGGTTTTGCGACACAACAGAGGTGTTTCTGCACTTTCTGGCCTATTTCAAGCTAAAGTCTTCCATTTCCTTTGTTGCTTTAGGATGTCTTCATGCTGTTTATAGAAAAATCCATAGTCAGGATTTAAAAAAACAATTCAAACAAGAAGTTCAGCGCATGCTCTTTGAGTTTTGTGCGTCAGCTGCACGAGTTCTGTGCGTGCTCTTTGAGTTTTGTACGCCTCGTTCCTGAGTAACTGTAAACTGCTTATGCATGCAAATTTTGCACTTTACAGGTTTTGCGACACAACAGAGGTGTTTCTGCACTTTCTGGCCTATTTCAAGCTAAAGTCTTCCATTTCCTTTGTTGCTTTAGGGTGTCTACATGCTGTTTATAGAAAAATCCATAGTCAGGATTTAAAAAAACAATTCAAACAAGAAGTTCAGCGCATGCTCTTTGAGTTTTGTGCGTCAGCTGCACGAGTTCTGTGCGTGCTCTTTGAGTTTTGTACGCCTCGTTCCTGTAACTGTAAACTGCTTATGCATGCAAATTCATTAACTACAGAACTTCAAATGTAAAAGATTATGAGGTTATAGTACAAACGAGTATGCTACAACTGATGCTAAAGATCTCATCTAAATAACTTAAATTAACCTCCTATTTGCTTTTCTCCCTGCCCACCATTTTTCACTGCCCTACTCCCAAACTACTTTTTTTTTTTTACTACAGTCCATCTTTACATAATTACATAAAGAAAATGAATTAGTTCATGTTCATAGTTAATTTTGAAAAAAATGTACTAACTTCACAGCTCCAAAAATAAACTACTTCACATGCTTTTGTTTATTTTTTTTCTCTCAGTAAATAAGCTTCTATTGCTTTCATATAACCTTCTGCAACCCATTAATCACCAGCCAAAACTCACTGCTACTCACTAACAAAAAATTAGTGTATGTGAAATTATATATTCAAAATATTACATTACACCAAAAAACAAGCATTGAGATTGAGAATGTATTTTAACCTATGTAGCTACTACTTTGTCTTCTTAATGTGTTTAAGCAGTTTTATTTCTTATACTGAGGGAAGCGGTTCTGTGACATAAAAAATGCTCACATCATCTTGTAAAATACACCATCAAACCACATAATTACTCAGATTAAAATACTCATGTATGAGCGTTTGTCATGTCATTTAAATGTTTTCTATATCAGAGGAGGAAAAAAGAGCTAGCTAGAGTTAAACAGGCTAGCTAAAGTTTGTCATTTGAAAAAAAAAAAAAAACATATTTATGGGATGAAGCTGTTCCCTGAGGCTGGGGAGAGCTGCTCACGCGCCGCGGTCACTGAAAAGAGTGCGTATCTTCATCGTCTTCTTCTTCTGTGTTTTTACATCGGTTCTCTTCTGCCACCTTCCGGTTTCTCACTCAGAGTTCATTCATTTTAGAGCTGTCGTTCCAGTCCAGTCATCTTCACTTAAACTTAAATAACAATCTCCTCCCTTCAGCATGACACTGCATGTTTCCATATGTGTTTAATAAAATGCTCTGATCAGTGTAGTGTGCTAACTGCAATCCCAGTAAACATTTAGCCGTTGATTCAATGTTGAAATAACGTACTTGACTGTGGTCTAATCAACGTTTTTTTAAGGTTGAAAGTGAAAATGAAACAGAAGTTGAAAAGACGACTAAAAAAGTCACATTAAAGACGTCCTTTTAAAGCCGTTATTTCAACGTTGAAATCACGTACCTAAATGTCGTTCAATCAGCATTTTTTTAAGGTTGAAAATGAAAGTTGAAAAGACGTCCAAACACTGACGTTGAAAAGAAGACTAAAAAAGTCACATTAAAGACGTCCTTTTAAAGCCGTTATTTCAATGTGGAAATCACGTACATAAATGTCATCCAATAAACACTGGATTAAAGTTGAAAAGACATCCAAACATAAACTTTGAAAAGACGTGTACAGTAGGTTCCTTTAAGAATTTAATGCTTCAGACTGGTTTTTAATCAAATCAACTTTATTTGTATAGCGCCTTTTACAACTGACGTTGTCGCAAAGCAGCAGTTTCAGAACAGAACATTTAAAACAAAGCCCAATGCGAGCAAGCGGAAGGCGACAGTGGCAAGGAAAAACTCCCTCAAGGCTGGAGGAAGAAACCTTGGGAGGAACCAAGACTCACAAAGGAGACCCATCCTCCTCTGATCAAACTATAGATTGAATTTTAAATTATCACCAATGAAGTGTCATTATGCTACATAATAATAATAATGATAATAATCATAATAGTGACATCAATCTTGGGGCATAATAATAGTGCATCAGATTGGAAGAATCAGTCAGTGTTGCTTTTCAGTCAGAGTCCATTTCTACTTCAGTGTAGTTGATCATGGTGAGTGGTCAGAGGCTGGCAGCAGTAGATGGAGGTGAGCAGCTGGTCTGGTCTGGTCTGGGCCGCAGGAGAATCCAGCAAACAATCTTCCATCAGTGGGCCACCATTTTCTCAGAAAACGGTAAAGGGAAGCAGTTAGTTTAGTTGAGTGCAGCAGAGAAAAAGAGCATGTGACGGATCTGACTGTAACAGACTGGGAGGAGGGAAACCAGAAGGAGCTCAGGCAAGGACATCCTTCAGCTCCAAACAAGAGAAATTGTGAGCACATCATCCGCGTTTACCCTGATTCCCCATGTCCATGAGTTCCTGAAACGACAACCTTAAACTAGACAGGTTAGTTGCCAAAGGCTAAACTGAACAAGTGTGTTTTGAGCCTAGACTTAAACATAGTGACTGTGTCTGCGTCCCGAACACTAGCTGGAAGATTGTTCCAGAGCTGAGGGGCTTTGTAGGAGAAAGCTCCCCCCCCCCCGCTGAAGTCTTATGAATTCTGGGTAATAGTAAGAGGCCGGCGCCCTGATATCTGAGTAATCTTGGTGGTTCATTGTGCGTGATGAGGTCTCGCAAGTATTCAGGGGCGAGACCATGTAGGGATTTATACGTGAGTAAAAAAATGTTGTAATCAATACGGAATTTAACTGGGAGCCAGTGAAGGGCTGATAAGACTGGGCTGATATGATCAAATTTTCTAGTTTTAGTGAGGACCCTGGCTGCAGCATTTTGAATTAGCTGGAGTTTACTCAAGTTTCTGCTGGAGCATTCTGATAAAAGTGCATTGCAATAATCTAATCTCTAAAAGCGTGAACAAATTTTTCTGCATCTGGGAGGGATAAGGAATTTCTTAACTTAGCGAGGTTCCGAAGATGTAGGAAAACTGTTTTTCTAATTTTACCTATATGCTGATCAAATGATAGATCTGAATCAATTATGACACCCAGATTTTTAGCTGATGAGCTAGGGAGAACAGGGAAGTCAAAATTATGTATTAAGTCTGATACTTTATTTATAGCAGGTTTTGGACCTAGAAGGAGAACCTCGGTTTTGTCGCTGTTTAGCAGAAGGAAAGTGTATGACATCCAATGCTTCACTTCTTTAACACAGTCCTCCATTTTCTTTAGTGTAGGTTTGTCATCTGGTTTGGCTGATATGTATAACTGTGTGTCATCTGCATAACTGTGGAAGGTAATGCCATGCCTGCTAATAACTCTGCCCAGTGGCAGCATGTATAATATGAATAGTAAAGGTCCTAGGATGGAGCCTTGGGGAATTCCAGATCTCATTTTTTTTGCATAGAAGAAACATTATTTACTTTTACAAACTGGTAACGATCTGTGAGATAAGACTTAAACCATGATAGGGCCGTTCCTGTTATTCCAACCATGTTTTTTAATCTTTCTAGCAGAATAGTATGATCACTTGTATAAAAAGCTGCACTGAGGTCGAGTAGAACTAGCATGGATACGCAGCCTCGATCAGAGGTGAGAAGAAGGTTGTTTGCTACCTTAACTAAAGCCGTTTCGGTGCTATGGTGTGGCCTAAAACCAGATTGATTTTTTTTTTTTATATGTTATTCTTATGCAAGTATGAGGGAAGTTGTTGGGCCACAACTTTTTCTAAGATCTTAAATATGAAGAGAAGGTCTGTAATTGGATAGTACACTAGGATCAAGATTCGGTTTCTTGATCAGGGGTTTAATAACTGCTAGTTTAAATGCTTTGTGTACGTGATCCAGTATAAGGGACGAATTTATGATTGTTAAAAGGGGATTGATTATGACTGGTAATACTCCTTTAAATAGTTTTGTTGGTATTGCATCAAGTGTGCAGGTCATACAATTTGACGAGTAGATCATTTTCTCCAGTTCTAGCTGTGGTAGTGGGTCAAAGTCCTCTAGTCGTTCTTCTATGTTTTGTTCTATATCATCCACACCAGATGACAGACAGGCTGGATTTAGTAATATGGTATTTATTGTTTGTCTAATATGTTCAATGTTAAAAAAGTCCATAAAAGCATTGCTGGTGTGAACAGCTGGGATCTGTGGATCAGTAGCTGCCCGATTGTTTGTAAGTTTAGAGATTACATTAAAGAGTGCTCTAGGATTGTTTTTATTATTTTCAATCAGTGAGGACAGATGCGCTGAACGTGCATTGACGAGCGCCCTTCTAAATTCGATAAGGCTGTAGATGGAGTTAGTGAGCGATTTATATAGTAATGTGGGCATGTACATTTTTTTAAATATCTAAACTCAATTCATATGAAATTAGGTAGTGGTCTGAGACTGTGGAAGACTGAGGGAGAATATTTAGGTTTTTTCACCAAGTCTAGTGTGTGATTACAATAATGAGTAGGACCTGATACATTTTGTGTGAAACCAACAGAATCTATGATTGATGTGAATGTTCTTTTTTAGGGAATCATCACTTTTCTCAAAATGAATGTTAAAGTCTCCTACAATTATTAACGTATCACAGGACACTGCCAAATTAGCAGCTAGTTCACCAAATTCTTTTATAAATTCTGAATAGGGCCCTTGTGGTCTATAAATGATTAATAAGGAGATTGTGTTCTTATTTGTGGCGGGGTTAATTATGTTAATGTACATAATTTCAAAGGAAGTAAAGTTGTAACCATGTTTTTGGTTAATAATTAATTATTTTTGTAAATTATACATAATCCACCCCCTTTGCCTGTCAGTCTGGGGCTGTGTACATATTTATAGCCTGAGAGTGTGCTTTTTGTTCCAAGGGCCCTTGTAAGCGGTTGGGACGGCACCCTCCCACGGGAAAATCCCTCTTCGAATTTATTTTAATGGACAAAATAAATTGGAAGTGGGACACATGGTGATTTGGCTTCTTCTGAGCAAAAACAGGTATATTATGTAAAAAATATAAAAAATGGAGACTGACCAATCCCATTCCCAATGTACTTGAATGAAATGCAATAGATTGGAAATGGGACGTCGGACATCCCATTCCCAATGTATTTGAATTGAATGCAATAGATTGGAAGTGGGACGTCGGACACGGAACTGACTGATCCCATTCCCAATGTATTTGAATTGAATGCAATAGATTGGAAGTGGGACGTCGGACCCGGAAGTGACCGATCCCACCTCCCAATGTATTTGAATTGAATGCAATAGATTGGAAATGGGACGTCGGACTCGGAACTGACCGATCCCACCTCCCAATGTATTTGAATTGAATGCAATAGATTGGAAATGGGACGTCGGACTCGGAACTGACCGATCCGACTCCCAATGTATTTGAATTGAATGCAATAGATTGGAAGTGGGACGGCAGACTCGGAAGTGACCGATCCGACTCCCAATGTATTTGAATTGAATGCAATAGATTGGAAGTGGGACGTCGGACTCGGAACTGACCGATCCGACTCCCAATGTATTTGAATTGAATGCAATAGATTGGAAGTGGGACGTCAGACTCAGAACTGACCGATCCGACTCCCAATGTATTTGAATTGAATGCAATAGATTGGAAGTGGGACGTTGAACTCGGAACTGACTGATCCCACTCCCATAGTATTTGACTTGAAGTTAGGCTTACGCAACTTCACAGGCTGTCTCGTGGAGTGTGCACAATAAACATATTAACATTTGGGGCCATTCGGACCCTTTTAAGGGGTGTCCAAAACCCATGTATGAAATTTGAATGGGAATAAATTGGGAGTGGGATGTCCAGAAACTGTGCTTGGGGAGGTCTACCGACTTCACGGCGTCGAGTACTGAATCGTCTGGGTCCCCCAAACAACATATCAGAAGATGGGGTCACTGGGATCTTGCTTATGCAATGTATTCATGAAAAATGTTTTCCTTTGTTTGCCCACTTCCAATTTATTTCATTCAAGTCAAATAAATTGGAAGTGGGATATCTCACTATCCCACTTCCAATCTATTCTAACCAAGTCAAATAAATTGCAAGTGGGACCTGGATCCCACTTCCAATTTATTCCAGTCAAATCAAATAAATTGGAAGTGGGACACACGTATTTTGCCCACTGGGAGACCTGGATCCCACTTCCAATTTATTTAATTGAAGTAAAATAAATTGGAAGTGGGATCCCACTTCCAATCTATTCTAACCAAGTCAAATTGGGGTCAATTTTGACAAATTGGGACCAATTTTGGACGCAATCTCACTATCCCATTTCCAATTGATTTCATTCAAGTGAAATAAATTGGAAGTGGGATCCCATGAAACATGTACATGACTTGGCTGAAATGAATTGGAAGTGGGATCCCAATTCCAGTCTATTTCAGCCAAGTCAAATAAACAGGAAATGGAATACCACTTCCAATATATTCCAATATAGTAAAATAAATTGGAAGTGGGATCCAATTTCGAAAACTTTGACTTTGGGGCCAAAATTGGGGCCTATATTGACAAATTGGGACCCAATCTCACTATCCCACTTCCAATTTATTCCTGTCATCAAATAGAATGAGAATCTCTGAGCGTTTTGTGGGTGCTGCGAGCTCTCTCTGAGTGTTTTGTGCGCGCTGCGCTCTCTCTGAGTGTTTTGTATATGCTGCGTGCTCTCGCTGAGTGTTTTGTACATGCTGCGCGCTCTCGCTGAGTGTTTTGTGCGTGCTGCGCTCTCTCTCTGAGTGTTTTGTACATGCTGCCCGCTCTCTCTGAGTGTTTTGTGTGAACTGCGCTCTCTCTCTGAGTGTTTTGTACATGCTGCCCGCTCTCTCTGAGTGTTTTGTGTGAACTGCGCTCTCTCTCTGAGTGTTTCGTGCGAACTGCGCTCTCTCTCTGAGTGTTTTGTGCAAACTGCGCTCTCTCTGAGTGTTTTGTGCAAACTGCGCTCTCTCTCTGAGTGTTTTGTGCAAACTGCGCGCTCTCACTGAGTGTTTTGTGCAAACTGCGCGCTCTCTGAGTGTTTTGTATATGCTGCGCGCACTCGCTGAGTGTTTTGTGCGCGCTGCGCGCTCTGTGTTTTCTGCGTGCTGCGTGCTCTCTCTGAGAGTTTTGTGCAAACTGCGCGCTCTCTCTGAGTGTTCTGTGCAGGCTATGTGATCTGGCTGAGTGTTTTGTGCAGGCTGCGCGATCTCTCTGAGGTTTCTTTTGCGATTTTTGCCCTATCACATCCCAAAGCTGAGATATAGGGACATGTTTTGCTGCATAAAATGTATAACTGTAAATTTCATGATGGGATTCCTACTTCCAGTGAGGCTAGGTAAACCCATGAGTAGAAGGGTGAGATAAGAAAAGCCTAGTCAGGCTATATTCAAGACCAATAAACCAATTGAGAGAAAATCCCAGTTACGTAAGTCCTCATATCTCAGCTTTGGGATGAGATAGGCTGAAAATAATCACACCCCTGTGTAAGTCAGGACCTGCTTAATCAACATCATGAGTTTGGAAGAAATCTGAGACGGTCAAAAATTTAGTCTAAAAAAACACAAACAGGTACCCCTTAGTGTTTTTTTTGGGTGAAAAAAGTGATCTCCTCAGATCTTCTTCAAACTCACACCGTGTGTCAGGGAGGTCCTGACGACGAGAGTAGTGTGGTAATTTTTGCCCTACCACATCCCAAAGCTGAGATATAGGGACATGTTGTGCTGCATAAAATGTATAACTGTAAATTTCATGATGGGATTCCTACTTCCAGTGAAGCTAGGTAAACCCATGAGTAGAAGGGTGAGATAAGAAAAGCCTAGTCAGTCCAATATACTCTACACCGCATCTGTATTTTGCTTTATTGGACGTATAACAAGTTCATAAATTTAATTCCAATATATTCAACACCAATAAACCAATTGAGAGAAAATCCCAGTTACGTAAGTCCTCAATTCTCAGCTTTGGGATTAGATAGGCTGAAAATAATCACACCCCTGTGTAAGTCAGGACCTGCTTAATCAACATCGTGAGTTTGGAAGAAATCTGAGACGGTCAAAAATTTTGTCTAAAAAAACACAAAGGGGTACCCCTTAGTGTTTTTTTGGGTGAAAAAAAGTGACCTCCTCAGATCTTCTTCAAACTCACACCGTGTGTCAGGGAGGTCCTGACGACGAGAGTAGTGTGGTAATTTTTGCCCTACCACATCCCAAAGCTGAGATATAGGGACATGTTGTGCTGCATAAAATGTATAACTGTAAATTTCATGATGGGATTCCTACTTCCAGTGAAGCTAGGTAAACCCATGAGTAGAAGGGTGAGATAAGAAAAGCCTAGTCAGTCCAATATACTCTACACCGCATCTGTATTTTGCTTTATTGGATGTATAACAAGTTCATAAATTTAATTCCAATATATTCAACACCAATAAACCTATTGAGAGAAAATCCCAGTTACGTAAGTCCTCAATTCTCAGCTTTGGGATGAGATAGGCTGAAAATAATCACACCCCTGTGTAAGTCAGGACCTGCTTAATCAACATCGTGAGTTTGGAAGAAATCTGAGACGGTCAAAAATTTAGTCTAAAAAAACACAAACAGATACCCCTTAGTGTTTTTTTGGGTGAAAAAAGTGATCTCCTCAGATCTTCTTCAAACTCACACCGTGTGTCAGGGAGGTCCTTACGACGAGAGTAGTGCGGTAATTTTTGCCCAAGTTCATAAATTCAATTCCAATATATTCAACACCAATAAACCAATTGAGAGAAAATCCCAGTTACGTAAGTCCTCAATTCTCAGCTTTGGGATTAGATAGGCTGAAAATAATCACACCCCTGTGTAAGTCAGGACCTGCTTAATCAACATCGTGAGTTTGGAAGAAATCTGAGACGGTCAAAATTTAGTCTAAAAAAACACAAACAGGTACCCCTTAGTGTTTTTTTGGGTGAAAAAAAGTATCCTCCTCAGCTCTTCTTCAAACTCACACCGTGTGTCAGGGAGGTCCTTACGACAAGAGTAGTGCGGTAATTTTTGCCCAAGTTCATAAATTCAATTCCAATATATTCAACACCAATAAACCAATTGAGAGAAAATCCCAGTTACGTAAGTCCTCAATTCTCAGCTTTGGGATTAGATAGGCTGAAAATAATCACACCCCTGTGTAAGTCAGGACCTGCTTAATCAACATCGTGAGTTTGGAAGAAATCTGAGACGGTCAAAAATTTTGTCTAAAAAAACACAAAGGGGTACCCCTTTGTGTTTTTTTGGGTGAAAAAAAGTGACCTCCTCAGATCTTCTTCAAACTCACACCGTGTGTCAGGGAGGTCCTGACGACGAGAGTGGTGTGGTAATTTTTGCCCTACCACATCCCAAAGCTGAGATATAGGGACATGTTGTGCTGCATAAAATGTATAACTATAAATTTCATGATGGGATTCCTACTTCCAGTGAAGCTAGGTAAACCCATGAGTAGAAGGGTGAGATAAGAAAAGCCTAGTCAGTCCAATATACTCTACACTGCATCTGTATTTTGCTTTATTGGACGTATAACAAGTTCATAAATTTAATTCCAATATATTCAACACCAATAAACCAATTGAGAGAAAATCCTAGTTACGTAAGTCCTCAATTCTCAGCTTTGGGATTAGATAGGCTGAAAATAATCACACCCCTGTGTAAGTCAGGACCTGCTTAATCAACATCGTGAGTTTGGAAGAAATCTGAGATGGTCAAAAATTTAGTCTAAAAAAACACAAAGGGGTACCCCTTTGTGTTTTTTTGGGTGAAAAAAAGTGACCTCCTCAGATCTTCTTCAAACTCACACCGTGTGTCAGGGAGGTCCTGACGACGAGAGTGGTGTGGTAATTTTTGCCCTACCACATCCCAAAGCTGAGATATAGGGACATGTTGTGCTGCATAAAATGTATAACCGTAAATTTCTTGATAGGATTCCTACTTCCAGTGAAGCTAGGTAAACACATGAGTAGAAGGGTGAGATAAGAAAAGCCTAGTCAGTCCAATATACTCTACACCGCATCTGTATTTTGCTTTATTGGATGTATAACAAGTTCATAAATTTAATTCCAATATATTCAACACCAATAAACCTATTGAGAGAAAATCCCAGTTACGTAAGTCCTCAATTCTCAGCTTTGGGATGAGATAGGCTGAAAATAATCACACCCCTGTGTAAGTCAGGACCTGCTTAATCCACATCGTGAGTTTGGAAGAAATCTGAGACGGTCATAATTTTAGTCAAAAAAAAAACACAAAAGGGTAGCCCTTAGTGTTTTTTTGGGTGAAAAAAAGTATCCTCCTCAGATCTTCTTCAAACTCAAACCATGTGTCAGGGAGATCCTGACGAAGAGAGTGGTGTGGTAATTTTTGCCCAAGTTCATAAATTCAATTCCAATATATTCAACACCAATAAACCAATTGAGAGAAAATCCCAGTTACGTAAGTCCTCATATCTCAGCTTTGGGATGAGATAGGCTGAAAATAATCACACCCCTGTGTAAGTCAGGACCTGCTTAATCAACATCGTGAGTTTGGAAGAAATCTGAGACGGTCAAAAATTTAGTCTAAAAAAACACAAAGGGGTACCCCTTAGTGTTTTTTTGGGTGAAAAAAGTGACCTCCTCAGATCTTCTTCAAACTCACACCGTGTGTCAGGGAGGTCCTGATGACGAGAGTAGTGTGGTAATTTTTGCCCTACCACATCCCAAAGCTGAGATATAGGGACATGTTGTGCTGCATAAAATGTATAACTGTAAATTTCATGATGGGATTCCTACTTCCAGTGAAGCTAGGTAAACACATGAGTAGAAGGGTGAGATAAGAAAAGCCTAGTCAGTCCAATATACTCTACACTGCATCTGTATTTTGCTTTATTGGATGTATAACAAGTTCATAAATTTAATTCCAATATATTCAACACCAATAAACCTATTGAGAGAAAATCCCAGTTACGTAAGTCCTCATATCTCAGCTTTGGGATGAGATAGGCTGAAAATAATCACACCCCTGTGTAAGTCAGGACCTGCTTAATCAACATCGTGAGTTTGGAAGAAATCTGAGATGGTCAAAAATTTAGTCTAAAAAAACACAAACAGGTACCCCTTAGTGTTTTTTTGGGTGAAAAAAGTGATCTCCTCAGATCTTCTTCAAACTCACACCGTGTGTCAGGGAGGTCCTGACGACGAGAGTGGTGTGGTAATTTTTGCCCAAGTTCATAAATTCAATTCCAATATATTCAACACCAATAAACCAATTGAGAGAAAATCCCAGTTACGTAAGTCCTCATATCTCAGCTTTGGGATGTGCTAGGCTGAAAATAATCACACCCCTGTGTAAGTCAGGACCTGCTTAATCAACATCGTGAGTTTGGAAGAAATCTGAGACGGTCAAAATTTTAGTCAAAAAAAAAAAAAACACAAAGGGGTACCCCTTAGTGTTTTTTTGGGTGAAAAAAAGTATCCTCCTCAGCTCTTCTTCAAACTCACACCGTGTGTCAGGGAGGTCCTTACGACGAGAGTAGTGCGGTAATTTTTGCCCAAGTTCATAAATTCAATTCCAATATATTCAACACCAATAAACCAATTGAGAGAAAATCCCAGTTACGTAAGTCCTCAATTCTCAGCTTTGGGATTAGATAGGCTGAAAATAATCACACCCCTGTGTAAGTCAGGACCTGCTTAATCAACATCGTGAGTTTGGAAGAAATCTGAGACGGTCAAAATTTTAGTCAAAAAAAAAAAAACACAAAGGGGTACCCCTTAGTGTTTTTTTGGGTGAAAAAAAGTATCCTCCTCAGCTCTTCTTCAAACTCACACCGTGTGTCAGGGAGGTCCTTACGACGAGAGTAGTGCGGTAATTTTTGCCCAAGTTCATAAATTCAATTCCAATATATTCAACACCAATAAACCAATTGAGAGAAAATCCCAGTTACGTAAGTCCTCAATTCTCAGCTTTGGGATTAGATAGGCTGAAAATAATCACACCCCTGTGTAAGTCAGGACCTGCTTAATCAACATCGTGAGTTTGGAAGAAATCTGAGACGGTCAAAATTTTAGTCAAAAAAAACAAAACACAAAGGGGTACCCCTTAGTGTTTTTTTGGGTGAAAAAAACTATCCTCCTCAGCTCTTCTTCAAACTCACACCGTGTGTCAGGGAGGTCCTTACGACGAGAGTAGTGCGGTAATTTTTGCCCAAGTACATAAATTCAATTCCAATATATTCAACACCAATAAACCAATTGAGAGAAAATCCCAGTTACGTAAGTCCTCAATTCTCAGCTTTGGGATTAGATAGGCTGAAAATAATCACACCCCTGTGTAAGTCAGGACCTGCTTAATCAACATCGTGAGTTTGGAAGAAATCTGAGATGGTCAAAATTTTAGTCAAAAAAAAAAAAACACAAAGGGGTACCCCTTAGTGTTTTTTTGGGTGAAAAAAAGTATCCTCCTCAGCTCTTCTTCAAACTCACACCGTGTGTCAGGGAGGTCCTTACGACGAGAGTAGTGCGGTAATTTTTGCCCAAGTTCATAAATTCAATTCCAATATATTCAACACCAATAAACCAATTGAGAGAAAATCCCAGTTACGTAAGTCCTCAATTCTCAGCTTTGGGATTAGATAGGCTGAAAATAATCACACCCCTGTGTAAGTCAGGACCTGCTTAATCAACATCGTGAGTTTGGAAGAAATCTGAGACGGTCAAAAATTTTGTCTAAAAAAACACAAAGGGGTACCCCTTTGTGTTTTTTTGGGTGAAAAAAAGTGACCTCCTCAGATCTTCTTCAAACTCACACCGTGTGTCAGGGAGGTCCTGACGACGAGAGTGGTGTGGTAATTTTTGCCCTACCACATCCCAAAGCTGAGATATAGGGACATGTTGTGCTGCATAAAATGTATAACTATAAATTTCATGATGGGATTCCTACTTCCAGTGAAGCTAGGTAAACCCATGAGTAGAAGGGTGAGATAAGAAAAGCCTAGTCAGTCCAATATACTCTACACTGCATCTGTATTTTGCTTTATTGGACGTATAACAAGTTCATAAATTTAATTCCAATATATTCAACACCAATAAACCTATTGAGAGAAAATCCCAGTTACGTAAGTCCTCATATCTCAGCTTTGGGATGAGATAGGCTGAAAATAATCACACCCCTGTGTAAGTCAGGACCTGCTTAATCAACATCGTGAGTTTGGAAGAAATCTGAGACGGTCAAAAATTTAGTCTAAAAAAACACAGACAGGTACCCCCTTAGTGTTTTTTTGGGTGAAAAAAGTGATCTCCTCAGATCTTCTTCAAACTCACACCGTGTGTCAGGGAGGTCCTGACGACGAGAGTAGTGTGGTAATTTTTGCCCTACCACATCCCAAAGCTGAGATATAGGGACATGTTGTGCTGCATAAAATGTATAACTGTAAATTTCATGATGGGATTCCTACTTCCAGTGAAGCTAGGTAAACCCATGAGTAGAAGGGTGAGATAAGAAAAGCCTAGTCAGTCCAATATACTCTACACTGCATCTGTATTTTGCTTTATTGGATGTATAACAAGTTCATAAATTTAATTCCAATATATTCAACACCAATAAACCAATTGAGAGAAAATCCTAGTTACGTAAGTCCTCAATTCTCAGCTTTGGGATTAGATAGGCTGAAAATAATCACACCCCTGTGTAAGTCAGGACCTGCTTAATCAACATCGTGAGTTTGGAAGAAATCTGAGATGGTCAAAAATTTAGTCTAAAAAAACACAAAGGGGTACCCCTTTGTGTTTTTTTGGGTGAAAAAAAGTGACCTCCTCAGATCTTCTTCAAACTCACACCGTGTGTCAGGGAGGTCCTGACGACGAGAGTGGTGTGGTAATTTTTGCCCTACCACATCCCAAAGCTGAGATATAGGGACATGTTGTGCTGCATAAAATGTATAACCGTAAATTTCATGATAGGATTCCTACTTCCAGTGAAGCTAGGTAAACCCATGAGTAGAAGGGTGAGATAAGAAAAGCCTAGTCAGTCCAATATACTCTACACCTCATCTGTATTTTGCTTTATTGGATGTATAACAAGTTCATAAATTTAATTCCAATATATTCAACACCAATAAACCTATTGAGAGAAAATCCCAGTTACGTAAGTCCTCAATTCTCAGCTTTGGGATGAGATAGGCTGAAAATAATCACACCCCTGTGTAAGTCAGGACCTGCTTAATCCACATCGTGAGTTTGGAAGAAATCTGAGACGGTCATAATTTTAGTCAAAAAAAAAACACAAAAGGGTAGCCCTTAGTGTTTTTTTGGGTGAAAAAAAGTATCCTCCTCAGATCTTCTTCAAACTCAAACCATGTGTCAGGGAGATCCTGACGAAGAGAGTGGTGTGGTAATTTTTGCCCAAGTTCATAAATTCAATTCCAATATATTCAACACCAATAAACCAATTGAGAGAAAATCCCAGTTACGTAAGTCCTCATATCTCAGCTTTGGGATGAGATAGGCTGAAAATAATCACACCCCTGTGTAAGTCAGGACCTGCTTAATCAACATCGTGAGTTTGGAAGAAATCTGAGACGGTCAAAAATTTAGTCTAAAAAAACACAAAGGGGTACCCCTTAGTGTTTTTTTGGGTGAAAAAAGTGACCTCCTCAGATCTTCTTCAAACTCACACCGTGTGTCAGGGAGGTCCTGATGACGAGAGTAGTGTGGTAATTTTTGCCCTACCACATCCCAAAGCTGAGATATAGGGACATGTTGTGCTGCATAAAATGTATAACTGTAAATTTCATGATGGGATTCCTACTTCCAGTGAAGCTAGGTAAACACATGAGTAGAAGGGTGAGATAAGAAAAGCCTAGTCAGTCCAATATACTCTACACTGCATCTGTATTTTGCTTTATTGGATGTATAACAAGTTCATAAATTTAATTCCAATATATTCAACACCAATAAACCTATTGAGAGAAAATCCCAGTTACGTAAGTCCTCATATCTCAGCTTTGGGATGAGATAGGCTGAAAATAATCACACCCCTGTGTAAGTCAGGACCTGCTTAATCAACATCGTGAGTTTGGAAGAAATCTGAGATGGTCAAAAATTTAGTCTAAAAAAACACAAACAGGTACCCCTTAGTGTTTTTTTGGGTGAAAAAAGTGATCTCCTCAGATCTTCTTCAAACTCACACCGTGTGTCAGGGAGGTCCTGACGACGAGAGTGGTGTGGTAATTTTTGCCCAAGTTCATAAATTCAATTCCAATATATTCAACACCAATAAACCAATTGAGAGAAAATCCCAGTTACGTAAGTCCTCATATCTCAGCTTTGGGATGTGCTAGGCTGAAAATAATCACACCCCTGTGTAAGTCAGGACCTGCTTAATCAACATCGTGAGTTTGGAAGAAATCTGAGACGGTCAAAATTTTAGTCAAAAAAAAAAAAAACACAAAGGGGTACCCCTTAGTGTTTTTTTGGGTGAAAAAAAGTATCCTCCTCAGCTCTTCTTCAAACTCACACCGTGTGTCAGGGAGGTCCTTACGACGAGAGTAGTGCGGTAATTTTTGCCCAAGTTCATAAATTCAATTCCAATATATTCAACACCAATAAACCAATTGAGAGAAAATCCCAGTTACGTAAGTCCTCAATTCTCAGCTTTGGGATTAGATAGGCTGAAAATAATCACACCCCTGTGTAAGTCAGGACCTGCTTAATCAACATCGTGAGTTTGGAAGAAATCTGAGACGGTCAAAATTTTAGTCAAAAAAAAAAAAACACAAAGGGGTACCCCTTAGTGTTTTTTTGGGTGAAAAAAAGTATCCTCCTCAGCTCTTCTTCAAACTCACACCGTGTGTCAGGGAGGTCCTTACGACGAGAGTAGTGCGGTAATTTTTGCCCAAGTTCATAAATTCAATTCCAATATATTCAACACCAATAAACCAATTGAGAGAAAATCCCAGTTACGTAAGTCCTCAATTCTCAGCTTTGGGATTAGATAGGCTGAAAATAATCACACCCCTGTGTAAGTCAGGACCTGCTTAATCAACATCGTGAGTTTGGAAGAAATCTGAGACGGTCAAAATTTTAGTCAAAAAAAACAAAACACAAAGGGGTACCCCTTAGTGTTTTTTTGGGTGAAAAAAACTATCCTCCTCAGCTCTTCTTCAAACTCACACCGTGTGTCAGGGAGGTCCTTACGACGAGAGTAGTGCGGTAATTTTTGCTCAAGTACATAAATTCAATTCCAATATATTCAACACCAATAAACCAATTGAGAGAAAATCCCAGTTACGTAAGTCCTCAATTCTCAGCTTTGGGATTAGATAGGCTGAAAATAATCACACCCCTGTGTAAGTCAGGACCTGCTTAATCAACATCGTGAGTTTGGAAGAAATCTGAGATGGTCAAAATTTTAGTCAAAAAAAAAAAAACACAAAGGGGTACCCCTTAGTGTTTTTTTGGGTGAAAAAAAGTATCCTCCTCAGCTCTTCTTCAAACTCACACCGTGTGTCAGGGAGGTCCTTACGACGAGAGTAGTGCGGTAATTTTTGCCCAAGTTCATAAATTCAATTCCAATATATTCAACACCAATAAACCAATTGAGAGAAAATCCCAGTTACGTAAGTCCTCAATTCTCAGCTTTGGGATTAGATAGGCTGAAAATAATCACACCCCTGTGTAAGTCAGGACCTGCTTAATCAACATCGTGAGTTTGGAAGAAATCTGAGACGGTCAAAAATTTTGTCTAAAAAAACACAAAGGGGTACCCCTTTGTGTTTTTTTGGGTGAAAAAAAGTGACCTCCTCAGATCTTCTTCAAACTCACACCGTGTGTCAGGGAGGTCCTGACGACGAGAGTGGTGTGGTAATTTTTGCCCTACCACATCCCAAAGCTGAGATATAGGGACATGTTGTGCTGCATAAAATGTATAACTATAAATTTCATGATGGGATTCCTACTTCCAGTGAAGCTAGGTAAACCCATGAGTAGAAGGGTGAGATAAGAAAAGCCTAGTCAGTCCAATATACTCTACACTGCATCTGTATTTTGCTTTATTGGACGTATAACAAGTTCATAAATTTAATTCCAATATATTCAACACCAATAAACCTATTGAGAGAAAATCCCAGTTACGTAAGTCCTCATATCTCAGCTTTGGGATGAGATAGGCTGAAAATAATCACACCCCTGTGTAAGTCAGGACCTGCTTAATCAACATCGTGAGTTTGGAAGAAATCTGAGACGGTCAAAAATTTAGTCTAAAAAAACACAGACAGGTACCCCCTTAGTGTTTTTTTGGGTGAAAAAAGTGATCTCCTCAGATCTTCTTCAAACTCACACCGTGTGTCAGGGAGGTCCTGACGACGAGAGTAGTGTGGTAATTTTTGCCCTACCACATCCCAAAGCTGAGATATAGGGACATGTTGTGCTGCATAAAATGTATAACTGTAAATTTCATGATGGGATTCCTACTTCCAGTGAAGCTAGGTAAACCCATGAGTAGAAGGGTGAGATAAGAAAAGCCTAGTCAGTCCAATATACTCTACACTGCATCTGTATTTTGCTTTATTGGATGTATAACAAGTTCATAAATTTAATTCCAATATATTCAACACCAATAAACCAATTGAGAGAAAATCCTAGTTACGTAAGTCCTCAATTCTCAGCTTTGGGATTAGATAGGCTGAAAATAATCACACCCCTGTGTAAGTCAGGACCTGCTTAATCAACATCGTGAGTTTGGAAGAAATCTGAGATGGTCAAAAATTTAGTCTAAAAAAACACAAAGGGGTACCCCTTTGTGTTTTTTTGGGTGAAAAAAAGTGACCTCCTCAGATCTTCTTCAAACTCACACCGTGTGTCAGGGAGGTCCTGACGACGAGAGTGGTGTGGTAATTTTTGCCCTACCACATCCCAAAGCTGAGATATAGGGACATGTTGTGCTGCATAAAATGTATAACCGTAAATTTCATGATAGGATTCCTACTTCCAGTGAAGCTAGGTAAACCCATGAGTAGAAGGGTGAGATAAGAAAAGCCTAGTCAGTCCAATATACTCTACACCTCATCTGTATTTTGCTTTATTGGATGTATAACAAGTTCATAAATTTAATTCCAATATATTCAACACCAATAAACCTATTGAGAGAAAATCCCAGTTACGTAAGTCCTCAATTCTCAGCTTTGGGATGAGATAGGCTGAAAATAATCACACCCCTGTGTAAGTCAGGACCTGCTTAATCCACATCGTGAGTTTGGAAGAAATCTGAGACGGTCATAATTTTAGTCAAAAAAAAACCACAAAAGGGTAGCCCTTAGTGTTTTTTTGGGTGAAAAAAAGTATCCTCCTCAGATCTTCTTCAAACTCAAACCATGTGTCAGGGAGATCCTGACGAAGAGAGTGGTGTGGTAATTTTTGCCCAAGTTCATAAATTCAATTCCAATATATTCAACACCAATAAACCAATTGAGAGAAAATCCCAGTTACGTAAGTCCTCATATCTCAGCTTTGGGATGAGATAGGCTGAAAATAATCACACCCCTGTGTAAGTCAGGACCTGCTTAATCAACATCGTGAGTTTGGAAGAAATCTGAGACGGTCAAAAATTTAGTCTAAAAAAACACAAAGGGGTACCCCTTAGTGTTTTTTTGGGTGAAAAAAGTGACCTCCTCAGATCTTCTTCAAACTCACACCGTATGTCAGGGAGGTCCTGATGACGAGAGTAGTGTGGTAATTTTTGCCCTACCACATCCCAAAGCTGAGATATAGGGACATGTTGTGCTGCATAAAATGTATAACTGTAAATTTCATGATGGGATTCCTACTTCCAGTGAAGCTAGGTAAACACATGAGTAGAAGGGTGAGATAAGAAAAGCCTAGTCAGTCCAATATACTCTACACTGCATCTGTATTTTGCTTTATTGGACGTATAACAAGTTCATAAATTTAATTCCAATATATTCAACACCAATAAACCTATTGAGAGAAAATCCCAGTTACGTAAGTCCTCATATCTCAGCTTTGGGATGAGATAGGCTGAAAATAATCACACCCCTGTGTAAGTCAGGACCTGCTTAATCAACATCGTGAGTTTGGAAGAAATCTGAGATGGTCAAAAATTTAGTCTAAAAAAACACAAACAGGTACCCCTTAGTGTTTTTTTGGGTGAAAAAAGTGATCTCCTCAGATCTTCTTCAAACTCACACCGTGTGTCAGGGAGGTCCTGACGACGAGAGTGGTGTGGTAATTTTTGCCCAAGTTCATAAATTCAATTCCAATATATTCAACACCAATAAACCAATTGAGAGAAAATCCCAGTTACGTAAGTCCTCAATTCTCAGCTTTGGGATTAGATA
Organism: Hoplias malabaricus; assembly: GCF_029633855.1. NCBI lineage: Eukaryota > Metazoa > Chordata > Actinopteri > Characiformes > Erythrinidae > Hoplias > Hoplias malabaricus. Next base: position 1,177,211 of record NW_027101186.1, read on the forward strand.
GGCTGAAAATAATCACACCCCTGTGTAAGTCAGGACCTGCTTAATCAACATCGTGAGTTTGGAAGAAATCTGAGACGGTCAAAAATTTAGTCTAAAAAAACACAAAGGGGTACCCCTTTGTGTTTTTTTGGGTGAAAAAAAGTGACCTCCTCAGATCTTCTTCAAACTCACACCGTGTGTCAGGGAGGTCCTGACGACGAGAGTGGTGTGGTAATTTTTGCCCTACCACATCCCAAAGCTGAGATATAGGGACATGTTGTGCTGCATAAAATGTATAACCGTAAATTTCATGATAGGATTCCTACTTCCAGTGAAGCTAGGTAAACCCATGAGTAGAAGGGTGAGATAAGAAAAGCCTAGTCAGTCCAATATACTCTACACCTCATCTGTATTTTGCTTTATTGGATGTATAACAAGTTCATAAATTTAATTCCAATATATTCAACACCAATAAACCTATTGAGAGAAAATCCCAGTTACGTAAGTCCTCAATTCTCAGCTTTGGGATGAGATAGGCTGAAAATAATCACACCCCTGTGTAAGTCAGGACCTGCTTAATCCACATCGTGAGTTTGGAAGAAATCTGAGACGGTCATAATTTTAGTCAAAAAAAAACCACAAAAGGGTAGCCCTTAGTGTTTTTTTGGGTGAAAAAAAGTATCCTCCTCAGATCTTCTTCAAACTCAAACCATGTGTCAGGGAGATCCTGACGAAGAGAGTGGTGTGGTAATTTTTGCCCAAGTTCATAAATTCAATTCCAATATATTCAACACCAATAAACCAATTGAGAGAAAATCCCAGTTACGTAAGTCCTCATATCTCAGCTTTGGGATGAGATAGGCTGAAAATAATCACACCCCTGTGTAAGTCAGGACCTGCTTAATCAACATCGTGAGTTTGGAAGAAATCTGAGACGGTCAAAAATTTAGTCTAAAAAAACACAAAGGGGTACCCCTTAGTGTTTTTTTGGGTGAAAAAAGTGACCTCCTCAGATCTTCTTCAAACTCACACCGTATGTCAGGGAGGTCCTGATGACGAGAGTAGTGTGGTAATTTTTGCCCTACCACATCCCAAAGCTGAGATATAGGGACATGTTGTGCTGCATAAAATGTATAACTGTAAATTTCATGATGGGATTCCTACTTCCAGTGAAGCTAGGTAAACACATGAGTAGAAGGGTGAGATAAGAAAAGCCTAGTCAGTCCAATATACTCTACACTGCATCTGTATTTTGCTTTATTGGACGTATAACAAGTTCATAAATTTAATTCCAATATATTCAACACCAATAAACCTATTGAGAGAAAATCCCAGTTACGTAAGTCCTCATATCTCAGCTTTGGGATGAGATAGGCTGAAAATAATCACACCCCTGTGTAAGTCAGGACCTGCTTAATCAACATCGTGAGTTTGGAAGAAATCTGAGATGGTCAAAAATTTAGTCTAAAAAAACACAAACAGGTACCCCTTAGTGTTTTTTTGGGTGAAAAAAGTGATCTCCTCAGATCTTCTTCAAACTCACACCGTGTGTCAGGGAGGTCCTGACGACGAGAGTGGTGTGGTAATTTTTGCCCAAGTTCATAAATTCAATTCCAATATATTCAACACCAATAAACCAATTGAGAGAAAATCCCAGTTACGTAAGTCCTCAATTCTCAGCTTTGGGATTAGATAGGCTGAAAATAATCACACCCCTGTGTAAGTCAGGACCTGCTTAATCAACATCGTGAGTTTGGAAGAAATCTGAGACGGTCAAAAATTTAGTCTAAAAAAAAAAAACACAAAGGGGTACCCCTTAGTGTTTTTTTGGGTGAAAAAAAGTATCCTCCTCAGATCTTCTTCAAACTCACACCGTGTGTCAAGGAGGTCCTGACGACGAGAGTGGTGCGGTAATTCTTGCCCTACCACGTCCCAAAGCTGAGATATAGGGACATGTTGTGCTGCATAAAATGTATAACTGTAAATTTCATGATGGGATTCCTACTTCCAGTGAAGCTAGGTAAACCCATGAGTAGAAGGGTGAGATAAGAAAAGCCTAGTCAGTCCAATATACTCTACACTGCATCTGTATTTTGCTTTATTGGACGTATAACAAGTTCATAAATTTAATTCCAATATATTCAACACCAATAAACCTATTGAGAGAAAATCCCAGTTACGTAAGTCCTCATATCTCAGCTTTGGGATGAGATAGGCTGAAAATAATCACACCCCTGTGTAAGTCAGGACCTGCTTAATCAACATCGTGAGTTTGGAAGAAATCTGAGACGGTCAAAAACTTAGTCTAAAAAAACACAAACAGGTACCCCTTAGTGTTTTTTTGGGTGAAAAAAGTGATCTCCTCAGATCTTCTTCAAACTCACACCGTGTGTCAGGGAGGTCCTGACGGCGAGAGTAGTGTGGTAAATTTTGCCCTACCACATCCCAAAGCTGAGATATAGGGACATGTTGTGCTGCATAAAATGTATAACTGTAAATTTCATGATGGGATTCCTACTTCCAGTGAAGCTAGGTAAACCCATGAGTAGAAGGGTGAGATAAGAAAAGCCTAGTCAGTCCAATATACTGCATCTGTATTTTGCTTTATTGGACGTATAACAAGTTCATAAATTTAATTCCAATATATTCAACAACAATAAACCAATTGAGAGAAAATCCCAGTTACGTAAGTCCTCAATTCTCAGCTTTGGGATTAGATAGGCTGAAAATAATCACACCCCTGTGTAAGTCAGGACCTGCTTAATCAACATCGTGAGTTTGGAAGAAATCTGAGACGGTCAAAAATTTAGTCTAAAAAACACAAAGGGGTACCCCTTTGTGTTTTTTTGGGTGAAAAAAAGTGACCTCCTCAGATCTTCTTCAAACTCACACCGTGTGTCAGGGAGGTCCTGACGACGAGAGTGGTGTGGTAATTTTTGCCCTACCACATCCCAAAGCTGAGATATAGGGACATGTTGTGCTGCATAAAATGTATAACCGTAAATTTCATGATAGGATTCCTACTTCCAGTGAAGCTAGGTAAACCCATGAGTAGAAGGGTGAGATAAGAAAAGCCTAGTCAGTCCAATATACTCTACACCGCATCTGTATTTTGCTTTATTGGATGTATAACAAGTTCATAAATTTAATTCCAATATATTCAACACCAATAAACCTATTGAGAGAAAATCCCAGTTACGTAAGTCCTCAATTCTCAGCTTTGGGATGAGATAGGCTGAAAATAATCACACCCCTGTGTAAGTCAGGACCTGCTTAATCAACATCGTGAGTTTGGAAGAAATCTGAGACGGTCAAAATTTTAGTCAAAAAAAAAAAACACAAAGGGGTACCCCTTAGTGTTTTTTTGGGTGAAAAAAAGTATCCTCCTCAGATCTTCTTCAAACTCACACCGTGTGTCAAGGAGGTCCTGACGACGAGAGTGGTGCGGTAATTTTTGCCCTACCACATCCCAAAGCTGAGATATAGGGACATGTTGTGCTGCATAAAATGTATAACTGTAAATTTCATGATGGGATTCCTACTTCCAGTGAAGCTAGGTAAACCCATGAGTAGAAGGGTGAGATAAGAAAAGCCTAGTCAGTCCAATATACCGCATCTGTATTTTGCTTTATTGGACGTATAACAAGTTCATAAATTTAATTCCAATATATTCAACACCAATAAACCAATTGAGAGAAAATCCCAGTTACGTAAGTCCTCAATTCTCAGCTTTAGGATTAGATAGGCTGAAAATAATCACACCCCTGTGTAAGTCAGGACCTGCTTAATCAACATCGTGAGTTTGGAAGAAATCTGAGACGGTCAAAAATTTAGTCTAAAAAAACACAAACAGGTACCCCTTAGTGTTTTTTGGGTGAAAAAAGTATCCTCCTCAGATCTTCTTCAAACTCACACCGTGTGTCAGGGAGGTCCTGACGACGAGAGTGGTGTGGTAATTTTTGCCCAAGTTCATAAATTCAATTCCAATATATTCAACACCAATAAACCAATTGAGAGAAAATCCCAGTTACGTAAGTCCTCAATTCTCAGCTTTGGGATTAGATAGGCTGAAAATAATCACACCCCTGTGTAAGTCAGGACCTGCTTAATCAACAACGTGAGTTTGGAAGAAATCTGAGACGGTCAAAAATTTAGTCTAAAAAAACACAAAGGGGTACCCCTTTGTGTTTTTTGGGTGAAAAAAAGTGACCTCCTCAGATCTTCTTCAAACTCACACCGTGTGTCAGGGAGGTCCTGACGACGAGAGTGGTGCGGTAATTTTTGCCCTACCACATCCCAAAGCTGAGATATAGGGACATGTTGTGCTGCATAAAATGTATAACTGTAAATTTCATGATGGGATTCCTACTTCCAGTGAAGCTAGGTAAACCCATGAGTAGAAGGGTGAGATAAGAAAAGCCTAGTCAGTCCAATATACTCTACACCGCATCTGTATTTTGCTTTATTGGACGTATAACAAGTTCATAAATTTAATTCCAATATATTCAACACCAATAAACCAATTGAGAGAAAATCCCAGTTACGTAAGTCCTCAATTCTCAGCTTTAGGATTAGATAGGCTGAAAATAATCACACCCCTGTGTAAGTCAGGACCTGCTTAATCAACATCGTGAGTTTGGAAGAAATCTGAGACGGTCAAAAATTTAGTCTAAAAAAACACAAAGGGGTACCCCTTTGTGTTTTTTTGGGTGAAAAAAAGTATCCTCCTCAGATCTTCTTCAAACTCACACCGTGTGTCAAGGAGGTCCTGACGACGAGAGTGGTGCGGTAATTTTTGCCCTACCACATCCCAAAGCTGAGATATAGGGACATGTTGTGCTGCATAAAATGTATAACTGTAAATTTCATGATGGGATTCCTACTTCCAGTGAAGCTAGGTAAACCCATGAGTAGAAGGGTGAGATAAGAAAAGCCTAGTCAGTCCAATATACTCTACACTGCATCTGTATTTTGCTTTATTGGACGTATAACAAGTTCATAAATTTAATTCCAATATATTCAACACCAATAAACCAATTGAGAGAAAATCCCAGTTACGTAAGTCCTCAATTCTCAGCTTTAGGATTTCATAGGCTGAAAATAATCACACCCCTGTGTAAGTCAGGACCTGCTTAATCAACATCGTGAGTTTGGAAGAAATCTGAGACGGTCAAAAATTTAGTCTAAAAAAACACAAACAGGTACCCCTTAGTGTTTTTTTGGGTGAAGAAAAGTATCCTCCTCAGATCTTCTTCAAACTCACACCGTGTGTCAGGGAGGTCCTGACGACGAGAGTGGTGTGGTAATTTTTGCCCAAGTTCATAAATTCAATTCCAATATATTCAACACCAATAAACCAATTGAGAGAAAATCCCAGTTACGTAAGTCCTCATTTCTCAGCTTTGGGATTAGATAGGCTGAAAATAATCACACCCCTGTGTAAGTCAGGACCTGCTTAATCAACATCGTGAGTTTGGAAGAAATCTGAGACGGTCAAAAATTTAGTCTAAAAAAAAACGCAAAAGGGTACCCTTTAGTGTTTTTTTGGGTGAAAAAAAGTATCCTCCTCAGATCTTCTTCAAACTCAAACCATGTGTCAGGGAGGTCCTGACGAAGAGAGTGGTGCGGTAATTTTTGCCCTACCACATCCCAAAGCTGAGATATAGGGACATGTTGTGCTGCATAAAATGTATAACTGTAAATTTCATGATGGAATTCCTACTTCCAGTGAAGCTAGGTAAACCCATGAGTAGAAGGGTGAGATAAGAAAAGCCTAGTCAGTCCAATATACCGCATCTGTATTTTGCTTTATTGGACGTATAACAAGTTCATAAATTTAATTCCAATATATTCAACACCAATAAACCAATTGAGAGAAAATCCCAGTTACGTAAGTCCTCAATTCTCAGCTTTAGGATTAGATAGGCTGAAAATAATCACACCCCTGTGTAAGTCAGGACCTGCTTAATCAACATCGTGAGTTTGGAAGAAATCTGAGACGGTCAAAAATTTAGTCTAAAAAAACACAAACAGGTACCCCTTAGTGTTTTTTGGGTGAAGAAAAGTATCCTCCTCAGATCTTCTTCAAACTCACACCGTGTGTCAGGGAGGTCCTGACGACGAGAGTGGTGTGGTAATTTTTGCCCTACCACATCCCAAAGCTGAGATATAGGGACATGTTGTGCTGCATAAAATGTATAGCTGTAAATTTCATGATGGGATTCCTACTTCCAGTGAAGCTAGGTAAACCCATGAGTAGAAGGGTGCGATCAGAAAAGCCTAGGCAGTCCAATATAACCTACATTGCATCTGTATTTTGCTTTATTGGACGTATAACAAGCTCATAAATTTAATTCCAATATATTCAACACCAATAAACCTATTGAGAGAAAATCCCAGTTACGTAAGTCCTCATATCTCAGCTTTGGGATGAGATAGGCTGAAAATAATCACACCCCTGTGTAAGTCAGGACCTGCTTAATCAACATCGTGAGTTTGGAAGAAATCTGAGACGGTCAAAAATTTAGTCTAAAAAAACACAAACAGGTACCCCTTAGTGTTTTTTTGGGTGAAAAAAAGTATCCTCCTCAGATCTTCTTCAAACTCACACCGTGTGTCAGGGAGGTCCTGACGACGAGAGTGGTGTGGTAATTTTTGCCCAAGTTCATAAATTCAATTCCAATATATTCAACACCAATAAACCAATTGAGAGAAAATCCCAGTTACGTAAGTCCTCAATTCTCAGCTTTGGGATTAGATAGGCTGAAAATAATCACACCCCTGTGTAAGTCAGGACCTGCTTAATCAACATCGTGAGTTTGGAAGAAATCTGAGACGGTCAAAAATTTAGTCTAAAAAAACACAAAGGGGTACCCCTTAGTGTTTTTTTGGGTGAAAAAAGTGACCTCCTCAGATCTTCTTCAAACTCACACCGTGTGTCAGTGAGGTCCTGATGACGAGAGTGGTGTGGTAATTTTTGCCCTACCACATCCCAAAGCTGAGATATAGGGACATGTTGTGCTGCATAAAATGTATAGCTGTAAATTTCATGATGGGATTCTTACTTCCAGTGAAGCTAGGTAAACCCATGAGTAGAAGGGTGCGATCAGAAAAGCCTAGGCAGTCCAATATAACCTACATTGCATCTGTATTTTGCTTTATTGGACGTATAACAAGCTCATAAATTTAATTCCAATATATTCAACACCAATAAACCTATTGAGAGAAAATCCCAGTTACGTAAGTCCTCATATCTCAGCTTTGGGATGAGATAGGCTGAAAATAATCACACCCCTGTGTAAGTCAGGACCTGCTTAATCAACATCGTGAGTTTGGAAGAAATCTGAGACGGTCAAAAATTTAGTCTAAAAAAACACAAACAGGTACCCCTTAGTGTTTTTTTGGGTGAAAAAAAGTATCCTCCTCAGATCTTCTTCAAACTCACACCGTGTGTCAGGGAGGTCCTGACGACGAGAGTGGTGTGGTAATTTTTGCCCAAGTTCATAAATTCAATTCCAATATATTCAACACCAATAAACCAATTGAGAGAAAATCCCAGTTACGTAAGTCCTCAATTCTCAGCTTTGGGATTAGATAGGCTGAAAATAATCACACCCCTGTGTAAGTCAGGACCTGCTTAATCAACATCGTGAGTTTGGAAGAAATCTGAGACGGTCAAAAATTTTGTCTAAAAAAACACAAAGGGGTACCCCTTTGTGTTTTTTTGGGTGAAAAAAAGTGACCTCCTCAGATCTTCTTCAAACTCACACCGTGTGTCAGGGAGGTCCTAACGACGAGAGTGGTGTGGTAATTTTTGCCCTACCACATCCCAAAGCTGAGATATAGGGACATGTTGTGCTGCATAAAATGTATAACTGTAAATTTCATGATGGGATTCCTACTTCCAATGAAGCTAGGTAAACACATGAGTAGAAGGGTGCGATCAGAAAAGCCTAGTCAGTCCAATATACTCTACACTGCATCTGTATTTTGCTTTATTGGACGTATAACAAGTTCATAAATGTAATTCCAATATATTCAACACCAATAAACCAATTGAGAGAAAATCCCAGTTACGTAAGTCCTCAATTCTCAGCTTTAGGATTAGATAGGCTGAAAATAATCACACCCCTGTGTAAGTCAGGACCTGCTTAATCAACATCGTGAGTTTGGAAGAAATCTGAGACGGTCAAAAATTTAGTCTAAAAAAACACAAACAGGTACCCCTTAGTGTTTTTTTGGGTGAAAAAAAGTATCCTCCTCAGATCTTCTTCAAACTCACACCGTGTGTCAGGGAGGTCCTGACGACGAGAGTGGTGTGGTAATTTTTGCCCAAGTTCATAAATTCAATTCCAATATATTCAACACCAATAAACCAATTGAGAGAAAATCCCAAATACGTAAGTCCTCATTTCTCAGCTTTGGGATTAGATAGGCTGAAAATAATCAGTGTAAGTCAGGACCTGCTTAATCAACATCGTGAGTTTGGAAGAAATCTGAGACGGTTAAAAATTTAGTCTAAAAAAACACAAAGGGGTACCCCTTTGTGTTTTTTTGGGTGAAAAAAAGTGACCTCCTCAGATCTTCTTCAAACTCACACCGTGTGTCAGGGAGGTCCTGACGACGAGAGTGGTGTGGTAATTTTTGCCCTACCACATTCCAAAGCTGAGATATAGGGACATGTTGTGCTGCATAAAATGTATAACTGTAAATTTCATGATGGGATTCCTACTTCCAATGAAGCTAGGTAAACACATGAGTAGAAGGGTGCGATCAGAAAAGCCTAGTCAGTCCAATATAACCTACACTGCATCTGTATTTTGCTTTATTGGACGTATAACAAGCTCATAAATTTAATTCCAATATATTCAACACCAATAAACATTTTGAGAGAAAATCCCAGTTACGTTAGTCCTCATATCTCAGATTTGGGATGAGATAGCCTAAAAATAATCACACCCCTGTGTAAGTCAGGACCTGCTCAATCAACATCGTGAGTTTGGAAGAAATCTGAGACGGTCAAAAATTTAGTCTAAAAAAAACACAAAGGGGTACCCCTTAGTGTTTTTTTGGGTGAAAAAAAGTATCCTCCTCAGATCTTCTTCAAACTCACACCGTGTGTCAGGGAGGTCCTGACGACGAGAGTGGTGTGGTAATTTTTGCCCAAGTTCATAAATTCAATTCCAATATATTCAACACCAATAAACCAATTGAGAGAAAATCCCAGTTACGTAAGTCCTCAATTCTCAGCTTTGGGATTAGATAGGCTGAAAATAATCACACCCCTGTGTAAGTCAGGACCTGCTTAATCAACATCGTGAGTTTGGAAGAAATCTGAGACGGTCAAAAATTTTGTCTAAAAAAACACAAAGGGGTACCCCTTTGTGTTTTTTTGGGTGAAAAAAAGTGACCTCCTCAGATCTTCTTCAAACTCACACCGTGTGTCAGGGAGGTCCTAACGACGAGAGTGGTGTGGTAATTTTTGCCCTACCACATCCCAAAGCTGAGATATAGGGACATGTTGTGCTGCATAAAATGTATAACTGTAAATTTCATGATGGGATTCCTACTTCCAATGAAGCTAGGTAAACACATGAGTAGAAGGGTGCGATCAGAAAAGCCTAGTCAGTCCAATATACTCTACACTGCATCTGTATTTTGCTTTATTGGACGTATAACAAGTTCATAAATTTAATTCCAATATATTCAACACCAATAAACCAATTGAGAGAAAATCCCAGTTACGTAAGTCCTCAATTCTCAGCTTTAGGATTAGATAGGCTGAAAATAATCACACCCCTGTGTAAGTCAGGACCTGCTTAATCAACATCGTGAGTTTGGAAGAAATCTGAGACGGTCAAAAATTTAGTCTAAAAAAACACAAACAGGTACCCCTTAGTGTTTTTTTGGGTGAAAAAAAGTATCCTCCTCAGATCTTCTTCAAACTCACACCGTGTGTCAGGGAGGTCCTGACGACGAGAGTGGTGCGGTAATTCTTGCCCTACCACGTCCCAAAGCTGAGATATAGGGACATGTTGTGCTGCATAAAATGTATAGCTGTAAATTTCATGATGGGATTCTTACTTCCAGTGAAGCTAGGTAAACCCATGAGTAGAAGGGTGAGATAAGAAAAGCCTAGTCAGTCCAATATACTCTACACTGCATCTGTATTTTGCTTTATTGGACGTATAACAAGTTCATAAATTTAATTCCAATATATTCAACACCAATAAACCAATTGAGAGAAAATCCCAGTTACGTAAGTCCTCAATTCTCAGCTTTGGGATGAGATAGGCTGAAAATAATCACACCCCTGTGTAAGTCAGGACCTGCTTAATCAACATCGTGAGTTTGGAAGAAATCTGAGACGGTCAAAATTTTAGTCAAAAAAAAAAACACAAAGGGGTACCCCTTTGTGTTTTTTTGGGTGAAAAAAGTGACCTCCTCAGATCTTCTTCAAACTCACACCGTGTGTCAGGGAGGTCCTGACGACGAGAGTGGTGCGGTAATTCTTGCCCTACCACGTCCCAAAGCTGAGATATAGGGACATGTTGTGCTGCATAAAATGTATAACTGTAAATTTCATGATGGGATTCCTACTTCCAGTGAAGCTAGGTAAACCCATGAGTAGAAGGGTGAGATAAGAAAAGCCTAGTCAGTCCAATATACTCTACACTGCATCTGTATTTTGCTTTATTGGATGTATAACAAGTTCATAAATTTAATTCCAATATATTCAAAACCAATAAACCTATTGAGAGAAAATCCCAGTTACGTAAGTCCTCAATTCTCAGCTTTGGGATGAGATAGGCTGAAAATAATCACACCCCTGTCTAAGTCAGGACCTGCTTAATCAACATCGTGAGTTTGGAAGAAATCTGAGACGGTCAAAATTTTAGTCAAAAAAAAAAAAACACAAAGGGGTACCCCTTAGTGTTTTTTTGGGTGAAAAAAGTGACCTCCTCAGATCTTCTTCAAACTCACACCGTGTGTCAGGGAGGTCCTGACGACGAGAGTAGTGTGGTAATTTTTGCCCTACCACATCCCAAAGCTGAGATATAGGGACATGTTGTGCTGCATAAAATGTATAACTGTAAATTTCATGATGGGATTCCTACTTCCAGTGAAGCTAGGTAAACCCATGAGTAGAAGGGTGAGATAAGAAAAGCCTAGTCAGTCCAATATACTCTACACTGCATCTGTATTTTGCTTTATTGGATGTATAACAAGTTCATAAATTTAATTCCAATATATTCAACACCAATAAACCAATTGAGAGAAAATCCCAGTTACGTAAGTCCTCAATTCTCAGCTTTGGGATGAGATAGGCTGAAAATAATCACACCCCTGTGTAAGTCAGGACCTGCTTAATCAACATCATGAGTTTGGAAGAAATCTGAGACGGTCAAAAATTTAGTCTAAAAAAACACAAACAGGTACCCCTTAGTGTTTTTTTGGGTGAAAAAAGTGACCTCCTCAGATCTTCTTCAAACTCACACCGTGTGTCAGGGAGGTCCTGATGATGACAGTGGTGTGGTAATTGTTGCCCTACCACATCCCAAAGCTTAGATATAGGGACATGTTGTGCTGCATAAAATGTATAGCTGTAAATTTCATGATGGGATTCTTACTTCCAGTGAAGCTAGGTAAACACATGAGTAGAAGGGTGCGATCAGAAAAGCCTAGTCAGTCCAATATAACCTACACTGCATCTGTATTTTGCTTTATTGGACGTATAACAAGCTCATAAATTTAATTCCAATATATTCAACACCAATAAACCTATTGAGAGAAAATCCCAGTTACGTTAGTCCTCATATCTCAGCTTTGGGATGAGATAGGCTGGAAATAATCACACCCCTGTGTAAGTCACGGCCGGCTCAATCAACATTGTGAGTTTGGAAGAAATCTGAGACGGTCAAAAATTTTGTCTAAAAAAACACAAAGGGGTAGTGTTTTTTTGGGTGAAAAATGTGACCTCCTCAGATCTTCTTCAAACCCACACCGTATCTCAGGGAGGTCCTGACGAAGACAGTGGTGTGGTAATTGTTGCCCTACCACATCCCAAAGCTGAGATATAGGGACATGTTGTGCTGCATAAAATGTATAACTGTAAATTTCATGATGGGATTCTTACTTCCAGTGAAGCTAGGTAAACACATGAGTAGAAGGGTGAGATAAGAAAAGCCTAGTCAGTCCAATATACTCTACACTGCATCTGCATTGTGCTTTATTGGACGTATAACAAGTTCATAAATTTAATTCCAATATATTCAACACCAATAAACCAATTGAGAGAAAATCACAGTTACGTAAGTCCTCAATTCTCAGCTTTGGGATTAGATAGGCTGAAAATAATCACACCCCTGTGTAAGTCAGGACCTGCTTAATCAACATCGTGAGTTTGGAAGAAATCTGAGACGGTCAAAAATTTAATCTACAAAAACACAAACGGGTACCCCTTAGTGGTTTTTTGCGTGAAAAGAAGTATCCTCCTCAGATCTTCTTCCAACTCACACCGTGTATCAGGGAGGTCCTGACGACGAGAGTGGTGTGGTAATTTTTGCCCTACCACATCCCAAAGCTGAGAAATAGGGACATGTTGTGCTGCATAAAATGTATAACTGTAAATTTCATGATGGGATTCCTACTTCCAGTGAAGCTAGGTAAACACACGAGTAGAAGGGTGAGATAAGAAAAGCCTAGTCAGTCCAATATACTCTACACTGCATCTGTATTTTGCTTTATTGGACGTATAACAAGTTCATAAATTTAATTCCAATATATTCAACACCAATAAACCTATTGAGAGAAAATCCCAGTTACGTAAGTCCTCATATCCCAGCTTTGGGATGAGATAGGCTGAAAATAATCACACCCCTGTGTAAGTCAGGACCTGCTTAATCAACATCGTGAGTTTGGAAGAAATCTGAGACGGTCAAAAATTTAGTCTAAAAAAACACAAACAGGTACCCCTTAGTGTTTTTTTGGGTGAAAAAAGTGACCTCCTCAGATCTTCTTCAAACTCACATCGTGTGTCAGGGAGGTCCTGACGACGAGAGTAGTGTGGTAATTTTTGCCCTACCACATCCCAAAGCTGAGATATAGGGACATGTTGTGCTGCATAAAATGTATAACTGTAAATTTCATGATGGGATTCCTACTTCCAGTGAAGCTAGGTAAACCCATGAGTAGAAGGGTGAGATAAGAAAAGCCTAGTCAGTCCAATATACTCTACACTGCATCTGTATTTTGCTTTATTGGACATATAACAAGTTCATATATTTAATTCCAATATATTCAACACCAATAAACATTTTGAGAGAAAATCCCAGTTACGTTAGTCCTCATATCTCAGCTTTGGGATGAGATAGGCTAAAAATAATCACACCCCTGTGTAAGTCAGGACCTGCTCAATCAACATCATGAGTTTGGAAGAAATCTGAGACGGTTAAAAAGTTAGTCTAAAAAAAACACAAAGGGGTACCCCTTAGTGTTTTTTTTTTAGGTGAAAAATGTGACCTCCTAAGATCTTCTTCAACCCCACACCGTGTGTCAGGGAGGTCCTGATGATGACAGTGGTGTGGTAATTGTTGCTCTACCACATCCCAAAGCTGAGATATAGGCACAAGTTGTCCTGCATAAATTGTATAACTGTAAATTTCATGATGGGATTCCTACTCGCAGTGAAGCTAGGTAAACATACGAGTAGAAGGTTGAGATAAGAAAAGCCTAGTCAGTCCAATATACTCTACACTGCATCTGTATTGTGCTTTATTGGACGTATAACAAGTTCATAAATTTAATTCCAATATATTCAACACCAATAAACCTATTGAGAGAAAATCACAGTTACGTAAGTCCTCAATTCTCAGCTTTGGGATTAGATAGGCTGAAAATAATCACACCCCTGTGTAAGTCAGGACCTGCTTAATCAACATCGTGAGTTTGGAAGAAATCTGAGACGGTCAAAAATTTAATCTAAAAAAACACAAACGGGTACCCCTTAGTGGTTTTTTGCGTGAAAAGAAGTATCCTCCTCAGATCTTCTTCAAACTCACACCGTGTATCAGGGAGGTCCTGACGACGAGAGTGGTGTGGTAATTTTTGCCCTACCACATCCCAAAGCTGAGATATAGGGACATGTTGTGCTGCATAAAATGTATAACTGTAAATTTCATGATGGGATTCCTACTTCCAGTGAAGCTAGGTAAACACACGAGTAGAAGGGTGCGATCAGAAAAGCCTAGTCAGTCCAATATAACCTACATTGCATCTGTATTTTGCTTTATTGGACGTATAACAAGCTCATCAATTTAATTCCAATATATTCAAGACCAATAAACCTATTGAGAGAAAATCCCAGTTACGTTAGTCCTCATATCTCAGCTTTGGGATGAGACAGGCTGAAAATAATCACACCCCTGTGTAAGTCAGAACCTGCTCAATCAACATCATGAGTTTGGAAGAAATCTGAGACGGTTAAAAAGTTAGTCTAAAAAAACACAAAGGGTTACCCCTTAGTGGGTTTTTTTTGGGTGAAAAATGTGACCTCCTCAGATCTTCTTCAAACCCACACCGTATCTCAGGGAGGTCCTGACGAAGACAGTGGTGTGGTAATTGTTGCCCTACCACATCCCAAAGCTGAGATATAGGGACATGTTGTGCTGCATAAAATGTATAACTGTAAATTTCATGATGGGATTCTTACTTCCAGTGAAGCTAGGTAAACACATGAGTAGAAGGGTGCGATCAGAAAAGCCTAGTCAGTCCAATATAACCTACACTGCATCTGTATTTTGCTTTATTGGACGTATAACAAGCTCATAAATTTAATTCCAATATATTCAACACCAATAAACCTATTGAGAGAAAATCCCAGTTACGTTAGTCCTCATATCTCAGCTTTGGGATGAGATAGGCTGGAAATAATCACACCCCTGTATACGTCAGGACCTGCTTAATCAACATCGTGAGTTTGGAAGAAATCTGAGACGGTCAAAAATTTAGTCTAGTGGGTTTTTTTTGGGTGAAAAATGTGACCTCTTAAGATCTTCTTCAAACCCACACCGTGTGTCAGAGAGGTCCTGACGAAGACAATGGTGTGGTAGATGTTGCCCTACCACATCCCAAAGCTGAGATATAGGGACATGTTGTGCTGCATAAACTGTATAACTGTAAATTTCATGATGGGACTCCTACTTCCAGTGAAGCTAGGTAAACCCATGAGTAGAAGGGTGAGATAAGAAAAGCCTAGTCAGTCCAATATACTCTATACTGCATCTGTATTTTGCTTTATTGGACGTATAACAAGCTCATAAATTTAATTCCAATATATTCAACACCAATAAACCAATTGAGAGAAAATCACAGTTACGTAAGTCCTCAATTCTCAGCTTTGGGATTAGATAGGCTGAAAATAATCACACCCCTGTGTGAGTCAGGACCTGCTTAATCAACATCGTGAGTTTGGAAGAAATCTGAGATGGTCAAAAATTTTGTCTAAAAAAACACAAAGGGGTACCCCTTAGTGGTTTTTTGGGTGAAAAATGTGACCTCCTCAGATCTTCTTCAAACTCACACCGTGTATCAGGGAGGTCCTGACGACGAGAGAGTGTGGGATATTTTGCCCTACCACATCCCAAAGCTGAGATATAGGGACATGTTGTGCTGCATAAAATGTATAACTGTAAATTTCATGATGGGATTCCTACTTCCAGTGAAGCTAGGTAAACACACGAGTAGAAGGGTGCGATCAGAAAAGCCTAGTCAGTCCAATATAACCTACATTGCATCTGTATTTTGCTTTATTGGACGTATAACAAGCTCATCAATTTAATTCCAATATATTCAACACCAATAAACCTATTGAGAGAAAATCCCAGTTACATTAGTCCTCATATCTCAGCTTTGGGATGAGACAGGCTGAAAATAATCACACCCCTGTGTAAGTCAGAACCTGCTCAATCAACATCATGAGTTTGGAAGAAATCTGAGACGGTTAAAAAGTTAGTCTAAAAAAACACAAAGGGGTACCCCTTAGTGGGTTTTTTTTGGGTGAAAAATGTGACCTCTTAAGATCTTCTTCAAACCCACACCGTGTGTCAGAGAGGTCCTGACGAAGACAATGGTGTGGTAATTGTTGCCCTACCACATCCCAAAGCTGAGATATAGGGACATGTTGTGCTGCATAAACTGTATAACTGTAAATTTCATGATGGGACTCCTACTTCCAGTGAAGCTAGGTAAACCCATGAGTAGAAGGGTGAGATAAGAAAAGCCTAGTCAGTCCAATATACTCTACACTGCATCTGTATTTTGCTTTATTGGACATATAACAAGTTCATAAATTTAATTCCAATATATTCAACACCAATAAACCTATTGAGAGAAAATCACAGTTCCGTAAGTCCTCATATCTCAGCTTTGGGATGAGATAGGCTGAAAATAATCACACCCCTGTATACGTCAGGACCTGCTTAATCAACATCGTGAGTTTGGAAGAAATCTGAGACGGTCAAAAATTTAGTCTAGTGGGTTTTTTTTGGGTGAAAAATGTGACCTCTTAAGATCTTCTTCAAACCCACACCGTGTGTCAGAGAGGTCCTGACGAAGACAATGGTGTGGTAATTGTTGCCCTACCACATCCCAAAGCTGAGATATAGGGACATGTTGTGCTGCATAAACTGTATAACTGTAAATTTCATGATGGGACTCCTACTTCCAGTGAAGCTAGGTAAACCCATGAGTAGAAGGGTGAGATAAGAAAAGCCTAGTCAGTCCAATATACTCTATACTGCATCTGTATTTTGCTTTATTGGACGTATAACAAGCTCATAAATTTAATTCCAATATATTCAACACCAATAAACCTATTGAGAGAAAATCCCAGTTACGTTAGTCCTCATATCTCAGCTTTGGGATGAGATAGGCTGGAAATAATCACACCCCTGTGTAAGTCAAGGCCTGCTCAATCAACATTGTGAGTTTGGAAGAAATCTGAGACGGTCAAAAATTTTGTCTAAAAAAACACAAAGGGGTAGTGTTTTTTTAGGTGAAAAATGTGACCTCCTCAGATCTTCTTCAAACCCACACCGTGTGTCAGGGAGGTCCTGATGATGACAGTGGTGTTGTAATTGTTGCCCTACCACATCCCAAAGCTGAGATATAGGGACATGTTGTGCTGCATAAAATGTATAACTGTAAATTTCATGATGGGATTCCTACTTCCAGTGAAGCTAGGTAAACCCATGAGTAGAAGGGTGAGATAAGAAAAGCCTAGTCAGTCCAATATACTCTACACTGCATCTGTATTTTGCTTTATTGGACGTATAACAAGTTCATAAATTTAATTCCAATATATTCAACACCAATAAACCTATTGAGAGAAAATCCCAGTTACGTAAGTCCTCATATCTCAGCTTTGGGATGAGATAGGCTGAAAATAATCACACCCCTGTGTAAGTCAGGACCTGCTTAATCAACATCGTGAGTTTGGAAGAAATCTGAGACGGTCAAAAATTTAATCTAAAAAAACACAAACGGGTACTCCTTATTGGTTTTTTGCGTGAAAAGAAGTATCCTCCTCAGATATTCTTCAAACTCACACCGTGTGTCAGGGAGGTCCTGACGACGAGAGTGGTGTGGTAATTTTTGCCCTACCACATCCCAAAGCTGAGATATAGGGACATGTTGTGCTGCATAAAATGTATAACTGTAAATTTCATGATGGGATTCCTACTTCCAGTGAAGCTAGGTAAACCCATGAGTAGAAGGGTGAGATAAGAAAAGCCTAGTCAGTCCAATATACTCTATACTGCATCTGCATTTTGCTTTATTGGATGTATAACAAGTTCATAAATTTAATTCCAATATATTCAACACCAATAAACCTATTGAGAGAAAATCCCAGTTATGTAAGTCCTCATATCTCAGCTTTGGGATGAGATAGGCTGAAAATAATCACACCCCTGTGTAAGTCAGGACCTGCTTAATCAACATCGTGAGTTTGGAAGAAATCTGAGACGGTCAAAAATTTAGTCTAAAAAAACACAAAGGGGTACCTCTTAGTGGTTTTTTGGGTGAATAATGTGAACTCCTCAGATCTTCTTCAAACTCACACCGTGTATCAGGGAGGTCCTGACGACGAGAGTGGTGTGGTATTTTTTGCCCTACCACATCCCAAAGCTGAGATATAGGGACATGTTGTGCTGCATAAAATGTATAACTGTAAATTTCATGATGGGATTCCTACTTCCAGTGAAGCTAGGTAAACACATGAGTAGAAGGGTGTGATCAGAAAAGCCTAGTCAGTCCAATATATCCTACATTGCATCTGTATTTTGCTTTATTGGACGTATAACAAGTTCATGAATTTAATTCCAATATATTCAACACCAATAAACCTATTGAGAGAAAATCCCAGTTACGTTAGTCCTCATATCTCAGCTTTGGGATGAGATAGGCTGGAAATAATCACACCCCTGTGTAAGTCTAGGCCTGCTCAATCAACATTGTGAGTTTGGAAGAAATCTGAGACGGTCAAAAATTTAGTCTAAAAAAACACAAAGGGGTAGTGTTTTTTTGGGTGAAAAATGTGACCTCCTCAGATCTTCTTCAAACCCACACCGTGTGTCAGGGAGGTCCTGACGAAGACAGTGGTGTGGTAATTGTTGCCCTACCACATCCCAAAGCTGAGATATAGGGACATGTTGTGCTGCATAAAATGTATAACTAAATTTCATGATGGGATTCCTACTCGCAGTGAAGCTAGGTAAACATACGAGTAGAAGGGTGCGATCAGAAAAGCCTAGTCAGTCCAATATATTGCATCTGTATTTTGCTTTATTGGACGTATAACAAGCTCATCAATTTAATTCCAATATATTCAACACCAATAAACCTTTTGAGAGAAAATCCCAGTTACGTTAGTCCTCATATCTCAGCTTTGGGATGAGATAGGCTGAAAATAATCACACCCCTGTGTAAGTCAGGACCTGCTCAATCAACATCGTGAGTTTGGAAGAAATCTGAGACGGTCAAAAATTTAGTCTAAAAAACACAAAGGGGTACCCCTTAGTGTTTTTTTTTTTGGGTGAAAAATGTGACCTCTTAAGATCTTCTTCTAACCCAGGGTGCGATCAGAAAAGCCTAGTCAGTCCAATATAACCTACACTGCATTTGTATTTTGCTTTATTGGACGTATAACAAGCTCATAAATTTAATTCCAATATATTCAACATCAATAAACCTATTGAGAGAAAATCCCAGTTACGTTAGTCCTCATATCTCAGCTTTGGGATGAGATAGGCTGAAAATAATCACACCCCTTTGTGAGTCAGGACCTGCTTAATCAGCATCGTGAGTTTGGAAGAAATCTGAGACGGTCAAAGATTTAGTCTAAAAAAACACAAAGGGGTACCCCTTAGTGTTTTTTTGGGTGAAAAATGTGACCTCCTCAAATCTTCTTCAAACCCACACCGTGTGTCAGGGAGGTCCTGACGAAGACAGTGGTGTGGTAATTGTTGCCCTACCACATCCCAAACCTGAGATATAGGGACATGTTGTGCTGCATAAAATGTATAACTGTAAATTTCATGATGGGATTCCTACTTCCAGTGAAGCTAGGTAAACACATGAGTAAAAGGGTGTGATCAGAAAAGCCTAGTCAGTCCAATATATCCTACATTGCATCTGTATTTTGCTTTATTGGACGTATAACAAGTTCATGAATTTAATTCCAATATATTCAACACCAATAAACCTATTGAGAGAAAATCCTAGTTACGTAAGTCCTCATATCTCAGCTTTGGGATGAGATAGGCTGAAAACAATCACACCCCTGTGTAAGTCAGGACCTGCTTAATCAACATCGTGAGTTTGGAAGAAATCTGAGACGGTGAAAAATGTGACCTCCTCAGATCTTCTTCAAACCCACACCGTGTGTCAGGGAGGTCCTGACGAAGACAGTGGTGTGGTAATTGTTGCCCTACCACATCCCAAAGCTGAGATATAGGGACATGTTGTGCTGCATAAAATGTATAACTGTAAATTTCATGATGGGATTTTTACTTCCAGTGAAGCTAGGTAAACACATGAGTAGAAGGGTGCGATCAGAAAAGCCTAGTCAGTCCAATATATCCTACATTGCATCTGTATTTTGCTTTATTGGACGTATAACAAGTTCATGAATTTAATTCCAATATATTCAACACCAATAAACCTATTGAGAGAAAACCCCAGTTACGTAAGTCCTCATATCTCAGCTTTGGGATGAGACAGGCTGAAAATAATCACACCCCTGTGTAAGTCAGGACCTGCTCAATCAACATCGTGAGTTTGGAAGAAGTCTGAGACGGTCAAAAATTTAGTCTAAAAAACCACAATGGGGTACCCCTTAGTGTTTTTTTGGGTGAAAAATGTGACCTCCTCAGATCTTCTTCAAACCCACACCGTGTGTCTGGGAGGTCCTGACGAAGACAGTGGTGTGGTAATTGTTGCCCTACCACATCCCAAAGCTGAGATATAGGGACATTTTGTGCTGCATAAAATGTATAACTGTAAATTTCATGATGGGATTCCTACTTCCAGTGAAGCTAGGTAAATACATGAGTAGAAGGGTGCGATCAGAAAAGCCTAGTCAGTACAATATAACCTACATTGCATCTGTATTTTGCTTTATTGGACGTATAACAAGCTCATAAATTTAATTCCAATATATTCAACACCAATAAACCTTTTGAGAGAAAATCCCAGTTACGTTAGTCCTCATATCTCAGCTTTGGGATGAGATAGGCTGAAAATAATCACACCCCTGTGTAAGTCAGGACCTGCTCAATCAACATCGTGAGTTTGGAAGAAATCTGAGATGGTCAAAAATTTAGTCTAAAAAAACACAAAGGGGTACCCCTTAGTGTTTTTTTTTAGGTGAAAAATGTGACCTTCTCAGATCTTCTTCAAACCCACACCGTGTGTCAGGGAGGTCCTGACGATTACAGTGGTGTGGTAATTGTTGCTCTACCACATCCCAAAGTTGAGATATAGGGACATGTTGTGCTGCATAAAATGTATAACTGTAAATTTCATGATGGGATTCTTACTTCCAGTGAAGCTAGGTAAACACATGAGTAGAAGGGTGCGATCAGAAAAGCCTAGTCCGTCCAATATATCCTACATTGCATCTGTAATTTGCTTTATTGGACGTATAACAAGCTTATAAATTTAATTCCAATATATTCAACACCAATAAACCTATTGAGAGAAAATCCCAGTTACGTTAGTCCTCATATGTCAGCTTTGGGATGAGATAGGCTAAAAAATAATCACACCCCTGTGTAAGTCAGGACCTGCTCAATCAACATTGTGAGTTTGGAAGAAATCTGAGACGGTTAAAAAGTTAGTCTAAAAAAAACACAAAGGGGTACCCCTTAGTGTTTTTTTTTTTTAGGTGAAAAATGTGACCTCCTCAAATCTTCTTCAAACCCACACCGTGTGTCAGGGAGGTCCTGACGATGACAGTGGTGTGGTAATTGTTGCTCTACCACATCCCAAAGCTGAGATATAGGCACATGTTGTGCTGCATAAAATGTATAACTGTAAATTTCATGATGGGATTCCTACTCGCAGTGAAGCTAGGTAAACATACGAGTAGAAGGGTGCGATCAGAAAAGCCTAGTCTGTCCAATATATCCTACATTGCATCTGTATTTTGCTTTATTGGACGTATAACAAGCTCATAAATTTAATTCCAATATATTCAACACCAATAAACCTTTTGAGAGAAAATCCCAGTTACGTTAGTCCTCATATCTCAGCTTTGGGATGAGATAGGCTGAAAATAATCACACCCCTGTGTTAGTCAGGACCTGCTCAATCAACATCGTGAGTTTGGAAGAAGTCTGAGACGGTCAAAAATTTAGTCTAAAAAACCACAATGGGGTACCCCTTAGTGGTTTTTTTTTGGGTGAAAAATGTGACCTCTTAAGATCTTCTTCAAACCCACACCGTGTGTCTAGGAGGTCCTGACGAAGACAGTGGTGTGGTAATTGTTGCCCTACCACATCCCAAAGCTGAGATATAGGCACATGTTGTGCTGCATAAAATGTATAACTGTAAATTTCATGATGGGATTCTTACTTCCAGTGAAGCTAGGTAAACACATGAGTAGAAGGGTGCGATCAGAAAAGCCTAGTCAGTCCAATATATCCTACATTGCATCTGTATTTTGCTTTATTGGACGTATAACAAGCTTATAAATTTAATTCCAATATATTCAACACCAATAAACCTATTGAGAGAAAATCCCAGTTACGTTAGTCCTCATATCTCAGCTTTGGGATGAGATAGGCTAAAAAATAATCACACCCCTGTGTAAGTCAGGACCTGCTCAATCAACATTGTGAGTTTGGAAGAAATCTGAGACGGTCAAAAATTTAGTCTAAAAAAACACAAAGGGGTACCCCTTAGTGGTTTTTTTTTGGGTGAAAAATGTGACCTCTTAAGATCTTCTTCAAACCCACACCGTGTGTCAGGGAGGTCCTGACGAAGACAGTGGTGTGGTAATTGTTGCCCTACCACATCCCAAAGCTGAGATATAGGATCATGTTGTGCTGCATAAAATGTATAACTATAAATTTCATGATGGGATTCTTACTTTCAGTGAAGCTAGGTAAACACATGAGTAGAAGGGTGTGATCAGAAAAGCCTAGTCAGTCTAATATAACCTACACTGCATCTGTATTTTGCTTTATTGGACGTATAACAAGCTCATCAATTTAATTCCAAAATATTCAACACCAACAAACCTATTGAGAGAAAATCCCAGTTACGTTAGTCCTCATATCTCAGCTTTGGGATGAGATAGGCTAAAAATAATCACACCCCTGTGTAAGTCAGGACCTGCTCAATCAACATCGTGAGTTTGGAAGAAGTCTGAGACGGTCAAAAATTTAGTCTAAAAAACCACAATGGGGTACCCCTTAGTGTTTTTTTGGGTGAAAAATGTGACCTCCTCAGATCTTCTTCAAACCCACACCGTGTGTCAGGGAGGTCCTGACGAAGACAGTGGTGTGGTAATTGTTGCCCTACCACATCCCAAAGCTGAGATATAGGGACATGTTTTGCTGCATAAAATGTAAAACTGTAAATTTCATGATGGGATTCCTACTTCCATTGAAGCTAGGTAAACACATGAGTAGAAGGGTGCGATCAGAAAAGCCTAGTCAGTCCAATATATCCTACATTGCATCTGTATTTTGCTTTATTGGACGTATAACAAGCTCATAAATTTAATTCTAATATATTCAACACCAATAAACATACTGAGCGAAAATCCTAGTTACGTTAGTCCTCATATCTCAGCTTTGGGATGAGATAGGCTGAAAATAATCACACCCCTGTATAAGTCAGGACCTGCTCAATCAACATCATGAGTTTGGAAAAAATCTGAGACGGTCAAAAATTTTGTCTAAAAAAAACTCCTTTGTGTTTATTTAGACTAAATTTTTCACAGAGTCAGATTTCCTCCAAACTCAAGTTGTTGATTAAGGAGGCCCTAACTTACACAGGGGTGTGATTATTTTCAGCCTATCTCATCCCAAAGCTGAGATATGAGAACTGATGTAACTTCGATTTTCTCTCAATAGGTTTATTGGTGTTGAATATATTGCAATGATGAGGCTTCTTCTGACATCCCTAAGTCTCACATTTTATATCTTCTTTAATTTATTAGAACTGAGACCCCCTGACCAAATACAAATTCAATGTAGGACATATTGGATTGAGGAGGCTTTTCTGATTGCACCCCTCTACTCATGTGTTTACCTAGCTTCACTGGAAATAGGAATGCCATCTTGATATATGCAGTTATACATTTTATGGACTAGAAGAGATCCCCATATCTCAGCTTTGGGATGTGGTAGAGCGAAAATAACCACACCACTGTCTTCGCCAGAACCTCCCTGACACACTGTGTGGGTTTGAAAAAGATCTGAAGAGGTCATGATTTTAACTAAAAAAAATACTAATACCCTTTGTGTTTTTTAGACAAAATTTTTGACCAACTCAGATCTCCTCCAAACTAACGTTGTTGATTAAGGATTCCCTGACTTACACAGGGGTGTGATTATTTTCAGCCTATCTCATCCCAAAGCTTAGATATGAGAACTCACGAAACTGGGATTTTCTCTCAATATACATATAACAAAAAGTAACAAATAAAACTTGAATAATCTTTTACAATAAAGCTTATGTATCAAGCAGCCTTTGTCATTCTTATTCAAATAATGACACCTGGAGTAGCAAGAGACACCTCTCTTTGGTATCGATAGAAGCCTTCATGCTTGTTCAATATTTTAAGAGTCACCTGCAGTGGTAGTAAATATAAAATTAATAGTCGTTAATAATAACATTTAGCAGTATTTTATCCAATTGTTGTTAAGGTACCAATTCTATTGTAATGATTCATACTATAGCATTATTGAATTCCCTACCTCTGGCAGCATAACATCTAGAATAATGTCAACACTTCCAAGGTCCTTCTTGTCCATGCCTAAAGCAGTGTGGATTATTTTATACATCTCATCAATCTGGAAAAAATATACACATAAATATGTACAAACAGTACTTTAAATTGTACAAGATTTATTTTGGAAATATGGAGAAGAGCAAAAGTAAGAAAACCTAATATGTCTCACCCGTTCTGTACTAAATTTAGATAGTCTAGGTCTAAGTATGGTCCGAAGCTTCATACATTTGTTGGGATGGCTCCACAGGAACATTTGCCCTGACTTCTTTTTGCCACTGAATAGTTGTCTATGTAACTCCTATTGAAAATATAATTGTATGATTAGCAAAAGAACAATTCTGATATGCATTTATTTCTTGAATCTATCCTATCCACTCTTCTATGGAGATTTTACAAGCTGTCTGCACACAACTGAACACCTGTGAATGTTAATATTTGGTGAATTTGCTAATTAAAAGTGGACATCCACATATATAGTGCACCTTATCATAATATATTTCTTTTTAAAACATATTTTGGAATAACTGAATTAAAGGAACACTGGGTATGATTTTATTTTTGCTCCTGCACTCAGAGCAATTCTTTATGCACTCAGATATTCCTCAAGCATAACTCAACAGAACTGTACATCAAAGGCACAGCAGTAAATAAAAAAAAAAAGAAAAATAAATTATATTTATTAGAAAACAAAGAAGAATTACCTGGATTTCTTCATCACTGATCAAGACTCTCAAACCCTTCTCTTTCAGGACTGAGAGGAGACTGGAAGTAAACATATGTAAATTCACTAAATGGCTGCTTTGGCCAGTATAATTGGTTTGTAGAATTTGTCATTTGTAAAATACAACATAGATTGGTCACATACTTTGTATATGGGTAAGGCGAAGGTATGTCACATCCACATTTAAAACTTGTATCCTGAAGGTTTTCTTGCTGTACACCTGCACAGTCTGTATGAAGCCAGTTTTCACATACGTCACACTGTACCCAGGTAAATTTAGAAACATCTGGATACAGGGATCTAAATAAGTTCACAATTAAATTAAATTAGTCAAAACACAAATTTGACCTAAACATCTGAATTAAAATAAAGTGTTAAGGAGTATGTAGAATGTACCTCTCTCCTTTCTGTCCAGACATACTCTGGTACGTGCATGCATACATTTTGCCAGCCAAGCAAACTGTGTCACCTGTTGCAAGTGTCTGTAATAAAAAAATGATTAAAAAATTATTACTGGGTGGCAGAGCATGGAATTTTAATTGAAGATGCTGGTTATATAAATAAACTAATCATCAACTTACAGGCAGAATAGCTTCTGCTGCTAATGAAGCTGCATAATATTCATGCAGGTGAAGCAGTTGTTTCTGAAACAGTTTCATTTGCAGCTTTGATATTCCTCACTTCCAATTCAGCCATCTATTTTAACATAAGGAAACATTTGGAGTGGCATATTCACATAGTACATATGATGTAACAATCCGTGATAGGTGCCTACCGCGCAAACAAATACCCCACAGTTATCTGAATCTGACTGATTCCAAGAGCTCAAGTCCCAAACGTTCTGAAATGCCTTACTGGGAATAAAGACCATTATAATAAAAGTAAAACTCTTAGTTGTGGATGCAGCATATGAATTTGTCCAAAACCAAGCTTCTGAAATAATTTCTGAAGACAATCCTTTTGAGTAAACATTAGAATAAACAAACTTCACATTTAAATGAGTACATTTAATGTTTGTTGACAGCAGGGATTTATAAATCTTTAGTTAATATTAAAGCTTAAGAACAATGAGGCTACCCATATTTCCACTGTGTAGCCTACTCAGTGATACTAAGTAGTTAAAAAGCAGTACCAAATAATATCCAACAAACAAGATCCAGAAACAAAAGTTTATGCTTTATTTGTAAGGTGGAATGAAAAAAATATATACCATAACAATTCCTTGTCCTGGTCCTCAATTGTTTATTCTGCAGAAATTCATAATCACAACAATAATATATAAGTTAGAAAAATGTATATTCTGTGCTCCTTCAACCAGCTGAGAAAGTCTGGTGTCTACTACCTGTGAGAAAAGCAAGCTCAATTAATATTTTTTGAGTTGATTTCTGTTAAGTATAGAGAGCACTTGTGATATTAATACTCACGTTATCCGTCAGCCAAGGCATTCTGATTTTTCCTAATTACTGCTTCTTGGTATTCATTATTTCAGGGGGGCACAAACACTTTAGATCATGAAGGTTGACGGTGCAGTTTCCAATCCTTATTAAGGTTAGATGCTCCTCCTTTGTTCAGCAAAAAGGACTGCTAATTTTTCCTAAACATTATAGACATTACAACATTTCTAAAAGCACGTATTGTACAACGTACTTTATTAATATAACAAAAAAATTAACTTACCTCTTTTATTGGTCTATTTGAAAAAGACCAACTGAAAAGTGCTGGCAGCTCTTTTTGTTCTCTTCTTCTTGGGGCAACTCTATCATTTCCATGCCTTCATTTACCCCCTCTTTCTAGACTGCACTTGCTGCCAATTATAATTAAAACTATTTCTTTAACTTTTACTGATTCAAATTATGAAAAAGCAAATAAATTGTACAAACCTTTTTCAGAAATACCAAGTCTTCCACTTCCGCTATCTACTTCCAATTGGTCCAATGAAATTCTCATCATGTCTTCTTTGAATTTCTGGTTATGCAGGTGAAATATCAGTCTTAAGGAAAACATAAAATGCCTGTCTTTCATATTACAAAGAAAATACAGACTTGAGGCCAGTTCTCGGTTAAGTTGTTCTGCCACTGCCGTGTTTAAAAAAGTCATAGTCATATGCTTAAAAGGCATTGGTGGAATAATCCCATATACTTGAAGGGTGTTATGTTCACAGCAGGTTTCAAAACTTTCTTGGGACTAATTGTCTGAAACTTTTTGTAAGTGACTTTTTACGCATAATGTCACACTTAAAATGATATGTTTTTTTTTGTCAACGAAGCTCAAAGACTTCAGGATCATTCCACACCAGCTGACTTAGGACTTGTCTGGTTATGTCAGTTTCCCATGAACAACTTAAAGCAAAAAGTAATATAATTAATGAATTTAAAAAAAAAAAAACATTCGTTTTTAGAATGACTAAACAGATTAAAAAGCTGAGTAAATGTACTCACAGTAAGAGTAATTTGTTTATAATCATTTCATATTAACACATTTTCACAAAAGGCTTGTTTTATCAAGGATGTAAAATATTTAATCTATTAAATGTAATCTTTCCATAACATTATTATTGTTGTTATTATTATTATTATTATTATTTTAGCAACATTTATGTAGTGTTCATATGTTTCAGGACTGTATTATCAATTTATCAAAAATATTAGATAAAATGATTCCAAACTGCTTCATAACTAAAAGTAATGTATAGGGATTTTACTCAACAAATATTTATGTTTGATGAATGTCTGAACATCAAAAAATTACATATGTGCTATGTGCAGATTTTCTTCTTACAAATTTGTTTTGGCAATCTTGAGTTTTTCTCACAAAAGTTAATATTTTATTTCCTAAAACATTCAAAAATATTAAACCCAATCACATCTGTGCTCATAGACACCCTGAAATGGATTAAGCAGCAAAGAAGAATATGATGATGATTATGATGATGACATCTGTGGTAATCTTTTAGATCTAAATCAGAGCTAACTGCTCAAGTGTTTTAATGAAACAGGATTACTTCTTACTATGAAAACACAGAATCAACAAGGCCTATAAAATGAATTTATAATTGTGAACTAATGTTGAACTTACAAAGTAATTTCAAATACTGCATTCAAAACTTTTTGTTCTCTACAAAACCCTTAAATAATAAAGCCGACATTCTTCAAAAATAATTTTGGAAGTTTATACATCATAGATTACATATTATACATTCTGACATAAGGTAAAGCCTCTATAAAACTTAACATGTGGCCATTTATTACAAGGAATCAGTGTTAAACTGATTTCTTAAACTGTAGTAGCTTTAACATTTAGTGTATGACTTGCTATCTTACATTTCTTCTGCCAACATTAGTATTTAAGACCAACATTTTTCTTGATTTGCAAGCGCAGTACTTAA
Source organism: Hoplias malabaricus (assembly GCF_029633855.1). NCBI lineage: Eukaryota > Metazoa > Chordata > Actinopteri > Characiformes > Erythrinidae > Hoplias > Hoplias malabaricus. The sequence goes on from NW_027101186.1 coordinate 1,205,819, forward strand.
ACATATGTTTTAACATGTAGAAAAGAAAACTTACCTGCTTCTTCTGCCTTTTTAGTTGAACAGGCTGCAATTTGTATGAAAGGTTTAGTTGGTGGTACGTAATGTAATAATTAATTATTAAATCATTTTTAGGTCAGCAATGAAAAATGTGTTTTATAAGGAAATCTTATCATAAGAATTTAAATGAACTTGAAAATTTACATGTTTAAGAATAATTTTCCCACACCAGGGGCAATGCCAATGGCTTCTTATGGAATCCTTCACCTCTGCACACAAGCATGGTATTGTAAATTTCTCTGAAAGGAAGTCATATGTCAGAATATAATATGAGAGGCCCTTTAGGCCAATATTCAAATTTCAGTCTCACATACATTATCCTATCCTCTTACACTCACTAACACACTGTCTCACACTGAGTATTATATACAATCACAAACATTATCGGACATATTATACACCAAAACACTTACTCACACTATGAATCCTCTTACGCCCAATATCAAACTGACTCAGTGTATACATACATATATCAGTGTAACAGTTTTGGTAGTGTATAAGAGGTTTCATAATGTTTATGAGAGTGTAAAATATTCAGTGTTAGTGAGTGTGCAAAGCTTGATACCTAAAGGGTCTCATAGTCTTTTACAAATATGAACATTGACTTGCATATCTAACAGTACAATAACCTCTGATTTTGAGTGGTTGTTATGAATGATAAACTCTTCACAGATTAGTACCACGTTAAAACATATCAGTGAGGTAGCAGGATTGACAAAAGCAATACATTGAATACACTGAAATAAATATCCTGACATATTAAGTAAATTTATTGTAAATATGTTATATGAAATATTTTATAAATATGGTACTTCTATAAAGCAAACCCCTACCTTACCTTAAACTTAACCTGAACCCAAAACATATTTGTGACCCTACCACACACCTGGCTCTAATCCTAACACTTGCCTTATTCAAAAACTAATCCAGTTAAACTCCAGGTACAGAATGGTGTCAGAATCATGTCTATAACTGTATTATACCTGTTTCATGTTCAGTAAATTCTCAGGTTAACATCAGATATACACTTTAACCATCCATATAAAGCGAACAGTGTTCTTTTTTTACTCAACACATATGTTTGATGAATGTCTGAACATCAAATAAATTTACATATGTGCTATGAATCTTCTTAGGTGATATGTTTTGAACATTTTCCCCCTACTGCCTCTGGTTTTGAGTACGTCACTGTTATTCATCAAGGTAGCACTGATTTTCCGTGTAACATTACAAAGTTTGTTTTGGAACCCCAGCGTTATCCTATATAATTTAACCCTCCATATAATGTGGACAGTTGAACTCTGTAGATTACTTATAACAAATTTTATTATTTTTTGTGTTACTAAAAATCTCATGAACAATTTACAATAAGGGTACATTAATTTACAATACTTAATAAGCCATACTAAATGGTTAGGTAATGTAACAATTAATCATTAAGTATAATACATGAAACAAGAACTAGCATTAACTAGCATTCGTTTAGAATTTTTATAAAATCTGAAAATAATGCTTGTTCTATCATTAAATAATGATTCATTGATACAATAGTAGAGCTATGGTCTTATATTTATCAATGCGATAATTCATATTTAATAATTAATAATAAAATAGTTATACTGAATATACCTGAAAGTTGACATGCTGCTGACACGTAAAAATGCGTGTATGGAGTGTTTAGTTCATCCATAAAGGACAACACAAACTTAAATGTAACCTTAATGTAATAACACAATAGCTAATGAGATTTACACAACGATACAAAACCTTTTATTTACATTTGTGGTGATTATCTCTGAACTCTCATAGCAAAGTATACAATAGCAAATGCTTACCTTCATTATTATGTGTGTAATATATGGCAAATTTCAAATGTTTGGAAGAGAGATGTCGATCTGAGCATGCCGTCGTCTTCGTGCAGTATGGACATTGTGAATCGTTTGCTTTTTCTTTGAGTTCTGTCACTGACGCAAATTCTGTACTTTTGCCTGTTTTCCCGATAAACATAGTCAGTATAGCTAATTACTGAAACAAAAAGTAAAAATAACATTGCCTAACAGTACATGTGGACACGGCCTAACTTACCTTACATGATCACGAGTGGCGTCTCTGATTTGGAAAGGTGGTGCACAGTAAACTCCGTGTGGGAAACATTCAAAAGAAAATACACAACCCGCCTCATGCAACATTTAAATCACTATATATGTGGAGGATTGATATGGATAAGGAGGAAAAATACCATTAATGGTAATTAAATTAAAGCAACATTAGGGATTTTTTCTTAAATTGCACCTTCAAAAACACTGTGACGTTGCTACTACAGGCTCTGTACTATTGCAACAACACCTGGTAGGGATCTGCCCATTGAAGGATGAAAGGGGTCAAAAAAGTTTCCAAAGCATCATATGGACTGCAGTCTGTAACTGTAGAACAAAGGGCTGCTGTATGGTCAGTGAAGTTGAGAGAATGGACAGAAATATTGTGGTCATAATATTATCTGTGTATTCTAAAATGTAATTAAAACAATTAAAATAGAAAAATGTTACCTAGTAGATTTTTTTTATAGAAAATGCACTTTTCATGACTACAGGAATATAAAGTGTTGAACATTGGATAATTTGGACCATGGATGATGTTCGTGGTAATTGGTCACGCCATGTACAATAAAAATCACAACACTTTAACACACAAACACATCCAACATTTAATTTAATTACCCGCTGTTCGGCTTTGTGTACCGGCACAGTAGCCGCTGTTCTGGTGGGTGTACCGGCACAGTAGCCGCTGTTCTGGTGGGTGTACCGGCACAGTAGCCGCTGTTCTGCTGTGTGTACAGGCAGTAGCCGCTGTGCTGCTGGGTGTACCGGCACAGTAGCCGCTGTGACATACATCCGGTATTACTGTGACGGGAAAAAAGGGTACAGCACAGTAACATCTCGGCTACAGCTCCTGCTGACAGAACACTCAGAGATCGCGTGCGCAGCTGAACAGAACACTCAGAGATTGCGCGCGCAGCTGAACAGAAAACTCAGAGATGGCGCGCGCAGCTCGAAAATAACACTCAGATGCCGCGAGCAGCACGAAAAGAACACTCAGAGATCGCACACGCAGCTCGAAAGAAACACTCAGAGATCGCGCGTAGCTGAACAGAACACTCAAAGATCGCGCGTGCAGCTGAACAGAACACTCAGAGATGGCTCGCGCAGTAAGAAAAGAACACTCAGAGATCGCGCACCCAGCTGAACAGAACACTCAGACATCGCACACGCAGCAGAACAGAACACTCAGATCGCGCGTGCAGCTGAAAAGAACACTCAGAGATTGGGCTTGCAGCTGAACAGAACACTCAGATCAAACGCACCTGAACAGAACGCTCAGAGGTCGCACGCAGCTGAACAGAACGCTCAGACGTCGCATGCAGCTGAACAGACCGCTCAGAGATCGCACGCAGCTGAACAGAACACTCAGAGATCGCACACGCAGCTGAACAGACCGCTCAGACATCACACGCAGCTGAACAGAACACCCAGAGATCGCACGCAGCTGAACAGAACACCCAGAGATCGCACGCAGCTGAACAGAACACCCAGAGATCGCACACGCGGCTGAACAGAACACTCAGACATCGCACACGCAGCAGAACAGAACACTCAGACATTGCACACGCAGCAGAACAGAACACTCAGACATTGCACACGCAGCAGAACAGAACCCTCAGAGATCGCACGCAGCTGAACAGAACACTCAGAGATCACGTGCGCAGCTGAACAGAACACTCAGTGATCACGTGCGCAGCTGAACCGAACACTCAGAGATCGTGCGCGAAGCTGAACAGAACACTCAGAGATCGCGCGCAGCAGAACAGAACACTCAGAGATCGTGCGCAGCTGAACAGAACACTCAGAGATCGCACGCGCAGCTGAACAGAACACTCAGAGATCGCGCGCGCAGCTGAACAGAACACACAGAGATCGCACGCGCAGCAGAACAGAACACACAGAGATTGCGCACGGGGCTGAACAGAACACTCAGAGATCGCGCCCGCGGCTGAACAGAACACTCAGAGATCGCACGCAGCTGAACAGAACACCCAGAGATCGCGCGCGCAGCTGAACATAACACTCAGAGATCGCACGCAGCTGAACAGAACACTCAGAGATCGCACGCAGCTGAACAGAACACTCAGAGATCGCGCGCAGCTGAACAGAACACTCAGAGATCGCGCGCAGCTGAACAGAACACTCAGAGATCGCGCGCAGCTGAACAGAACACTCAGAGATCGCGCACGCAGGTGAACAGAACACTCAGAGATCTCGCACGCAGGTGAACAGAACACCCAGAGATCGCTCACACAGGTGAACAGAACACTCAGAGATCGCGCACGCAGGTGAACAGAACACCCAGCGATCGCGCACGCAGGTGAACAGAACACTCAGAGATCGCGCGCGCAGCTGAACAGAACACTCAGATCGCGGGAGCCGCTGAACAGAACACTCTGAGATCACACGCAGCTGAACAGAACACTCAGATCGCGGAAGCCGCTGAACAGAACACTCAGAGATGGCGCGCAGCTGAACAGAACACTCAGAGATCGCGCACGCAGGTGAACAGAACACCCAGAGATCGCGCGTGCCGTAAAACAGAACACTCAGAGATCGCGCCCGTGGCTGAACAGAACACTCAGAGATCGCGCGCAGCTGAACAGATCACTCAGAGATCGCGCGCGGCTGAACAGAACACTCAGATCGCGCGCAGCTGAAGAGAACACTCAGAGATCGTCTGCAGCTGAACAGAACATTCAGAGATCGCGCCCGTGGCTGAACAGAACACTCAGATCACGCGCAGCTGAGGAGAGCACTCAGAGATCGCTCGCAGCTGAGGAGAGCACTCAGAGATCGCTCGCAGCTGAACAGAACACTCAGAGATCGCGCGCAGCTGAACAGAACACTCAGAGATCGCTCGCAGCAGAACAGAACACTCAGAGATCGTGCGCGGCTGAACAGAACACTCAGAGATCGCTCGCAGCTGAACAGAAAACTCAGAGATCGCTCGCAGCTGAACAGAACACTCAGAGATCGCACGCGCAGCTGAACAGAACACACAGAGATCTCTCGCAGTTGAACAGAACACCCAGAGATCGCGCGCAGCTGAACAGAACACCCAGAGATCGCACGCAGCTGAACAGAACACCCAGAGATCGCACGCGCAGCTGAACAGAACACACAGAGATCTCTCGCAGTTGAACAGAACACCCAGAGATCGCGCGCGCAGCTGAACATAACACTCAGAGATCGCACGCGCAGCTGAACAGAACACACAGAGATGGCATGCGCAGCAGAACAGAACACTCAGACATCGCGCGCGCAGCTGAACAGAACACACAGAGATCGCACGCGCAGCAGAACAGAACACTCAGACATCGCGCGCGCAGCTGAACAGAACACACAGAGATCGCACGCGCAGCAGAACAGAACACACAGAGATCGCGCGCGCAGAAGATCAGAACACACAGAGATCGCACGCGCAGCAGAACAGAACACTCAGAGATCGCGCGTGCAGCTGAACAGAACACTCAGAGATCGTGCGCAGCTGAACAGAACACTCAGAGATCATGCACGCAGCTGAACAGAACACTCAGAGATCGCGCCCGCGGCTGAACAGAACACTCAGGGATCGTGCGCAGCTGAACAGAACACTCAGAGATCATGCACGCAGCTGAACAGAACACTCAGATCGCTCGCAGCTGAACAGAACACTCAGAGATCGCACGCGCAGCTGAACAGAACACTCAGACATCGCGCCCGCGGCTGAACAGAACACTCAGGGATCGTGCGCAGCTGAACAGAACACTCAGAGATCGCGCCCGCGGCTAAACAGAACACTCAGAGATCGCTCGCAGCTGAACAGAACACTCAGAGATCGCGCGCAGCAGACCAGAACACTCAGAGATTGCGCGCGCAGCTTAACAAAACACTCAGAGATCGCGCCCGCGGCTGAACAGAACACTCAGAGATCGCGCGCAGGTGAACAGAACACTCAGAGATCGCACGCGCAGGTGAACAGAACACTCAGAGATCGCGCGCGCAGCTGAACAGAACACTCAGAGATCGCGCGCAGCTGAACAGAACACTCAGAGATCACGCGCAGGTGAACAGAACACTCAGAGATCGCACGCGCAGGTGAACAGAACACTCAGAGATCGCACGCAGGTGAACAGAACTCTTAGAGATCGCACGCAGGTGAACAGAACACTCAGAGATCGCACGCGCAGGTGAACAGAACACTCAGAGATCGCACGCAGGTGAACAGAACTCTCAGAGATTGCACGCAGGTGAACAGAACACTCAGAGATCGCACGCAGGTGAACAGAACACTCAGAGATCGCGCGCGCAGCTGAACAGAACACTCAGAGATCACGCGCAGCTGAACAGAACACTCAGAGATCGCGCGCAGGTGAACAGAACACTCAGAGATCGCACGCGCAGGTGAACAGAACACTCAGAGATCGCACGCGCAGGTGAACAGAACTCTCAGAGATCGCACGCAGGTGAACAGAACACTCAGAGATCGCGCGAGCTGTAGAACAGAACACACAGAGATCGCGCGCAGCTGAACAGAACACTCAGAGATCGCGCGAGCTGTAGAACAGAACACTCAGAGATCGTGCGCGCGGCTGAATAGAACACTCAGAGATCGCGCCCGTGGCTGAACAGAACACTCAGATCGCGCGCAGCTGAACAGAACACTCAGAGATCGCACGCGGCTGAACAGAACACTCAGAGATCGCGCGTGGCTGAATAGAACACTCAGATTGCGCACGCGGCTGAACAGAACACCCAGAGACCGCACGCGCAGCAGAACAGAACACTCAGAGATCGCGTGCGCAGCTGAACAGAACACTCAGAGATCGCACGCGGCTGAACAGAACACTCAGAGATCGCGCGTGGCTGAATAGAACACTCAGAGATTGCGCACGCGCAGCAGACCAGAACACTCAGAGATCGTCCGCAGCTGAACAGAACACTCAGAGATCGCGCACGCAGCTGAACAGAACACTCAGAGATCGCTCGCAGCTGAACAGAACACTCAGAGATCGCGCCCCCGGCTGAACAGAACACTCAGGGATCCCGCGCGCAGCTGAACAGAACACACAGAGATCGCGCACGCAGCTGAACAGAACACTCAGAGATCGCTCGCAGCTGAACAGAACACTCAGAGATCGCGCCCCCGGCTGAACAGAACACTCAGGGATCCCGCGCGCAGCTGAACAGAACACACAGAGATCGCGCCCGCGGCTAAACAGAACACTCAGAGATCGCTCGCAGCTGAACAGAACACTCAGAGATCTCGCTCGCAGCTGAACAGAACACTCAGACATCGCACGCAGCTGAACAGAAAACTCAGAGATCGCACGCAGCTGAACAGAACACTCAGATAGCGCATGCCGCTGAAAAGAACACTCAGAGATCGCGCGTGCAGCTGAAAAGAACACTCAGAGATCTCGCGCGCAGCTGAGCAGAACACTCAGAGATCGCACGCAGCTGAACAGAACACTCAGAGATCGCGCGCAGCTGAATAAAACACTCAGAGATCGCGCGCAGGTGAACAGAACACTCAGAGATCGCACGCGCAGGTGAACAGAACACTCAGAGATCGCACGCAGGTGAACAGAACTCTTAGAGATCGCACGCAGGTGAACAGAACACTCAGAGATCGCACGCAGGTGAACAGAACACTCAGAGATCGCACGCGCAGGTGAACAGAACATTCAGAGATCGCACGCAGGTGAACAGAACACTCAGAGATCGCGCGCGCAGCTGAACAGAACACTCAGAGATCGCACGCAGGTGAACAGAACACTCAGAGATCGCACGGAGGTGAACAGAACACTCAGAGATCGCACGCAGGTGAACAGAACTCTCAGAGATTGCACGCAGGTGAACAGAACACTCAGAGATCGCATGCGCAGGTGAACAGAACATTCAGAGATCGCACGCAGGTGAACAGAACACTCAGAGATCGCGCGCGCAGCTGAACAGAACACTCAGAGATCGCGCGCAGGTGAACAGAACACTCAGAGATCGCACGCGCAGGTGAACAGAACACTCAGAGATCGCACGTGCAGCTGAACAGAACACTCAGAGATCGCACGCAGGTGAACAGAACACTCAGAGATCGCGCGCGCAGCTGAACAGAACACTCAGAGATCGCGCGCAGGTGAACAGAACACTCAGAGATCGCACGCGCAGGTGAACAGAACACTCAGAGATCGCACGCAGGTGAACAGAACTCTCAGAGATCGCACGCAGCTGAACAGAACACTCAGAGATCGCGCGAGCTGTAGAACAGAACACACAGAGATCGCGCGCAGCTGAACAGAACACTCAGAGATCGCGCGAGCTGTAGAACAGAACACTCAGAGATCGTGCGCGCGGCTGAATAGAACACTCAGAGATCGCGCCCGTGGCTGAACAGAACACTCAGATCGCGCGCAGCTGAAGAGAACACTCAGAGATCGTCCGCAGCTGAACAGAACACTCAGAGATCGTCCGCAGCTGAATAGGACACTCAGAGATCGCGCGCAGCTGAACAGAACACTCAGAGATCGCACGCGCAGCAGAACAGAACACTCAGAGATCGTGCGCGCGGCTGAATAGAACACTCAGAGATCGCGCCCGTGGCTGAACAGAACACTCAGATCGCGCGCAGCTGAAGAGAACACTCAGAGATCGTCCGCAGCTGAATAGAACACTCAGAGATCGTCCGCAGCTGAATAGAACACTCAGAGATCGTCCGCAGCTAAATAGAACACTCAGAGATCGCGCGCAACTGAACAGAACACTCAGAGAACATCCGCAGCTGAACAAAACACTCAGAGATCGCGCCCCCGGCTGAACAAAACACTCAGAGATCTCGCTCGCAGCTGAACAGAACACTCAGAGATCTCGCTCGCAGCTGAACAGAACACTCAGACATCGCTCGCAGCTGAGCAGAACACTCAGAGATCGCTCGCAGCTGAACAGAACACTCAGATAGCGCATGCCGCTGAACAGAACACTCAGAGATCTCGCTCGCAGCTGAACAGAACACTCAGAGATCTCGCTCGCAGCTGAAAAGAACTATCAGAGATCGTGCGCAGCTGAAAAGAACGCTCAGAGATCACACGCAGCTGAACAGAACACTCAGAGATCGCACGCAGCTGAACAGAACACTCAGAGATCGCACGCAGCTGAACAGAACACTCAGATAGCGCATGCCGCTGAACAGAACACTCAGAGATCGCGCGTGCCGCTGAACAGAACGCTCAGAGATCGCCCGCGCAGCTGAACAGAACACTCAGAGATCGCTCGCAGTTGAACAGAACACTCAGAGATCGCACGCAGCTGAACAGAACACTCAGAGATCGCACGCGCAGCTGAGCAGAACACTCAGAGATCGCTCGCAGCTGAACAGAACACTCAGAGATCGCACGCAGCTGAACAGAACACTCAGACATCGCACACGCAGCTGAACAGAACACACAGAGATCGCTCGCAGTGGAACAGAACACTCAGAGATCGCGCCCGCGGCTGAACAAAACACTCAGAGATCCCGCACAGCTGAACAGAACACTCAGAGATCGCACGCGCAGCTGAGCAGAACACTCAGAGATCGCGCCCCCGGCTGAACAGAACACTCAGAGATCGCGCGCAGCTGAACAGAAAACTCAGAGATCGCGCACGCGGCTGAACAGAACACTCAGAGATCGCGCGCGCAGCTGAACAGAATACTCAGAGATCGCGCCAGCAGCTGAACAAAACACTCAGAGATCGCGCGCGCAGCTGAACAGAACACTCAGAGATCGCCCGCGCAGCTGAACAGAACACTCAGAGATCGCCCGCGCAGCTGAACAGAACACTCAGAGATCGCCCGCGCAGCTGAACAGAACACTCAGAGATCGCTCGCAGTTGAACAGAACACTCAGAGATCGCACGCAGCTGAACAGAACACTCAGAGATCGCACGCGCAGCTGAGCAGAACACTCAGAGATCGCGCCAGCGGCTGAACAAAACACTCAGAGATCGCGCCCCCGGCTGAACAAAACACTCAGAGATCGCGCCCCCGGCTGAACAGAACACTCAGAGATCGCGTGCGCAGCTGAACAGAACACTCAGAGATCGCACGCAGCTGAACAAAACACTCAGACATCGCTCGCAGCTGAACAGAACACCCAGAGATCGCGCGCGCAGCTGAACAGAACACCCAGAGATCGCGCGCGCAGCTGAACAGAACACTCAGAGATCGCACGCAGCTGAACAGAACACTCAGAGATCTCGCTCGCAGCTGAACAGAACACTCAGAGATCTCGCTCGCAGCTGAACAGAACACTCAGACATCGCACGCAGCTGAACAGAAAACTCAGAGATCGCACGCAGCTGAACAGAACACTCAGATAGCGCACGCCGCTGAAAAGAACACTCAGAGATCGCGCGTGCAGCTGAAAAGAACACTCAGAGATCTCGCGCGCAGCTGAGCAGAACACTCAGAGATCGCACGCAGCTGAACAGAACACTCAGAGATCGCACGCAGCTGAACAGAACACTCAGAGATCTCGCTCGCAGTTGAACAGAACACTCAGAGATCTCGCTCGCAGCTGAACAGAACACTCAGAGATCTCGCTCGCAGCTGAACAGAACACTCAGAGATCGCTCGCAGCTGAACAGAACACTCAGAGATCGCGCATGCCGCTGAACAGAACACTCAGAGATCGCGCGTGCAGCTGAAAAGAACTATCAGAGATCGTGCGCAGCTGAAAAGAACGCTCAGAGATCACACGCAGCTGAACAGAACACTCAGAGATCGCACGCAGCTGAACAGAACACTCAGATAGCGCATGCCGCTGAACAGAACACTCAGAGATCGCGCGTGCCGCTGAACAGAACGCTCAGAGATCGCCCGCGCAGCTGAACAGAACACTCAGAGATCGCTCGCAGTTGAACAGAACACTCAGAGATCGCGCGCAGCTGAACAGAAAACTCAGAGATCGCTCGCAGCTGAACAGAACACTCAGAGATCGCGCACGCGGCTGAACAGAACACTCAGAGATCGCGCGCGCAGCTGAACAGAATACTCAGAGATCGCGCCAGCAGCTGAACAAAACACTCAGAGATCGCGCCAGCAGCTGAACAAAACACTCAGAGATCGCGCGCGCAGCTGAACAGAACACTCAGAGATCGCCCGCGCAGCTGAACAGAACACTCAGAGATCGCCCGCGCAGCTGAACAGAACACTCAGAGATCGCCCGCGCAGCTGAACAGAACACTCAGAGATCGCTCGCAGTTGAACAGAACACTCAGAGATCGCACGCAGCTGAACAGAACACTCAGAGATCGCACGCGCAGCTGAGCAGAACACTCAGAGATCGCGCCAGCGGCTGAACAAAACACTCAGAGATCGCGCCCCCGGCTGAACAAAACACTCAGAGATCGCGCCCCCGGCTGAACAGAACACTCAGAGATCGCGTGCGCAGCTGAACAGAACACTCAGAGATCGCACGCAGCTGAACAAAACACTCAGACATCGCTCGCAGCTGAACAGAACACCCAGAGATCGCGCGCGCAGCTGAACAGAACACCCAGAGATCGCGCGCGCAGCTGAACAGAACACTCAGAGATCGCACGCAGCTGAACAGAACACTCAGAGATCTCGCTCGCAGCTGAACAGAACACTCAGAGATCTCGCTCGCAGCTGAACAGAACACTCAGACATCGCACGCAGCTGAACAGAAAACTCAGAGATCGCACGCAGCTGAACAGAACACTCAGATAGCGCATGCCGCTGAAAAGAACACTCAGAGATCGCGCGTGCAGCTGAAAAGAACACTCAGAGATCTCGCGCGCAGCTGAGCAGAACACTCAGAGATCGCACGCAGCTGAACAGAACACTCAGAGATCGCACGCAGCTGAACAGAACACTCAGAGATCTCGCTCGCAGCTGAACAGAACACTCAGAGATCTCGCTCGCAGCTGAACAGAACACTCAGAGATCTCGCTCGCAGCTGAACAGAACACTCAGAGATCGCTCGCAGCTGAACAGAACACTCAGATAGCGCATGCCGCTGAACAGAACACTCAGAGATCGCGCGTGCAGCTGAAAAGAACTATCAGAGATCGTGCGCAGCTGAAAAGAACGCTCAGAGATCACACGCAGCTGAACAGAACACTCAGAGATCGCACGCAGCTGAACAGAACACTCAGATAGCGCATGCCGCTGAACAGAACACTCAGAGATCGCGCGTGCCGCTGAACAGAACGCTCAGAGATCGCCCGCGCAGCTGAACAGAACACTCAGAGATCGCTCGCAGTTGAACAGAACACTCAGAGATCGCACGCAGCTGAACAGAACACTCAGAGATCGCACGCGCAGCTGAGCAGAACACTCAGAGATCGCTCGCAGCTGAACAGAACACTCAGAGATCGCACGCAGCTGAACAGAACACTCAGACATCGCACACGCAGCTGAACAGAACACACAGAGATCGCTCGCAGTGGAACAGAACACTCAGAGATCGCGCCCGCGGCTGAACAAAACACTCAGAGATCCCGCACAGCTGAACAGAACACTCAGAGATCACACGCGCAGCTGAGCAGAACACTCAGAGATCGCGCCCCCGGCTGAACAGAACACTCAGAGATCGCGCGCAGCTGAACAGAAAACTCAGAGATCGCTCGCAGCTGAACAGAACACTCAGAGATCGCGCACGCGGCTGAACAGAAAACTCAGAGATCGCACGCGCAGCTGAGCAGAACACTCAGAGATCGCACGCGCAGCTGAGCAGAACACTCAGAGATCGCACGCGCAGCTGAGCAGAGCACTCAGATAGCGCATGCCGCTGAACAGAACACTCAGAGATCGCGCGTGCAGCTGAAAAGAACTATCAGAGATCGTGCGCAGCTGAAAAGAACGCTCAGAGATCACACGCAGCTGAACAGAACACTCAGATAGCGCATGCCGCTGAACAGAACACTCAGAGATCGCGCGTGCCGCTGAACAGAACGCTCAGAGATCGCCCGCGCAGCTGAACAGAACGCTCAGAGATCGCTCGCAGTTGAACAGAACACTCAGAGATCGCACGCAGCTGAACAGAACACTCAGAGATCGCACGCGCAGCTGAGCAGAACACTCAGAGATCGCTCGCAGCTGAACAGAACACTCAGAGATCGCACGCAGCTGAACAGAACACTCAGACATCGCACACGCAGCTGAACAGAACACACAGAGATCGCTCGCAGTGGAACAGAACACTCAGAGATCGCGCCCGCGGCTGAACAAAACACTCAGAGATCCCGCACAGCTGAACAGAACACTCAGAGATCGCACGCGCAGCTGAACAGAACACTCAGAGATCGCGCCCCCGGCTGAACAGAACACTCAGAGATCGCGCCCCCGGCTGAACAGAACACTCAGAGATCGCGCGCAGCTGAACAGAAAACTCAGAGATCGCTCGCAGCTGAACAGAACACTCAGAGATCGCGCACGCGGCTGAACAGAACACCCAGAGATCGCTCGCAGCTGAACAGAACACTCAGAGATCGCGCGCGCAGCTGAACAGAACACTCAGAGATCGCGCCAGCAGCTGAACAAAACACTCAGAGATCGCGCGCGCAGCTGAACAGAACACCCAGAGATCGCTCGCAGCTGAACAGAACACTCAGAGATCGCGCGCGCAGCTGAACAGAACACTCAGAGATCGCGCCAGCAGCTGAACAAAACACTCAGAGATCGCGCGCGCAGCTGAACAGAACACTCAGAGATCGCCCGCGCAGCTGAACAGAACACTCAGAGATCGCCCGCGCAGCTGAACAGAACACTCAGAGATCGCACGCAGCTGAACAGAACACTCAGAGATCGCACGCGCAGCTGAGCAGAACACTCAGAGATCGCGCCAGCGGCTGAACAGAACACTCAGAGATCGCCCGCGCAGCTGAACAGAACACTCAGAGATCGCCCACGCAGCTGAACAGAACACTCAGAGATCGCTCGCAGTTGAACAGAACACTCAGAGATCGCACGCAGCTGAACAGAACACTCAGAGATCGCACGCGCAGCTGAGCAGAACACTCAGAGATCGCGCCAGCGGCTGAACAAAACACTCAGAGATCGCGCCCCCGGCTGAACAAAACACTCAGAGATCGCGCCCCCGGCTGAACAGAACACTCAGAGATCGCGTGCGCAGCTGAACAGAACACTCAGAGATCGCACGCAGCTGAACAAAACACTCAGACATCGCTCGCAGCTGAACAGAACACCCAGAGATCGCGCGCGCAGCTGAACAGAACACTCAGAGATCGCACGCAGCTGAACAGAACACTCAGAGATCTCGCTCGCAGCTGAACAGAACACTCAGAGATCTCGCTCGCAGCTGAACAGAACACTCAGACATCGCTCGCAGCTGAAAAGAACACTCAGAGATCTCGCGCGCAGCTGAGCAGAACACTCAGATAGCGCATGCCGCTGAACAGAACACTCAGAGATCGCGCGTGCAGCTGAAAAGAACACTCAGAGATCTCGCGCGCAGCTGAGCAGAACACTCAGAGATCGCACGCAGCTGAACAGAACACTCAGAGATCTCGCTCGCAGCTGAACAGAACACTCAGAGATCTCGCTCGCAGCTGAACAGAACACTCAGAGATCTCGCTCGCAGCTGAACAGAACACTCAGATAGCGCATGCCGCTGAACAGAACACTCAGAGATCGCGCGTGCCGCTGAACAGAACACTCAGAGATCGCGCGTGCCGCTGAACAGAACGCTCAGAGATCGCCCGCCCAGCTGAACAGAACACTCAGAGATCGCTCGCAGTTGAACAGAACACTCAGAGATCGCACGCAGCTGAACAGAACACTCAGAGATCGCTCGCAGTTGAACAGAACACTCAGAGATCGCACGCAGCTGAACAGAACACTCAGAGATCGCACGCGCAGCTGAGCAGAACACTCAGAGATCGCTCGCAGCTGAACAGAACACTCAGAGATCGCACGCAGCTGAACAGAACACTCAGACATCGCACACGCAGCTGAACAGAACACACAGAGATCGCTCGCAGTGGAACAGAACACTCAGAGATCGCGCCCGCGGCTGAACAAAACACTCAGAGATCCCGCACAGCTGAACAGAACACTCAGAGATCGCACGCGCAGCTGAGCAGAACACTCAGAGATCGCGCCCCCGGCTGAACAGAACACTCAGAGATCGCGCGCAGCTGAACAGAAAACTCAGAGATCGCTCGCAGCTGAACAGAACACTCAGAGATCGCGCGCGCGGCTGAACAGAAAACTCAGAGATCGCGCCAGCAGCTGAACAAAACACTCAGAGATCGCGCGCGCAGCTGAACAGAACACTCAGAGATCGCCCGCGCAGCTGAACAGAACACTCAGAGATCGCCCGCGCAGCTGAACAGAACACTCAGAGATCGCACGCAGCTGAACAGAACACTCAGAGATCGCACGCGCAGCTGAGCAGAACACTCAGAGATCGCGCCAGCGGCTGAACAGAACACTCAGAGATCGCCCGCGCAGCTGAACAGAACACTCAGAGATCGCCCACGCAGCTGAACAGAACACTCAGAGATCGCTCGCAGTTGAACAGAACACTCAGAGATCGCACGCAGCTGAACAGAACACTCAGAGATCGCACGCGCAGCTGAGCAGAACACTCAGAGATCGCGCCAGCGGCTGAACAAAACACTCAGAGATCGCGCCCCCGGCTGAACAAAACACTCAGAGATCGCGCCCCCGGCTGAACAGAACACTCAGAGATCGCGTGCGCAGCTGAACAGAACACTCAGAGATCGCACGCAGCTGAACAAAACACTCAGACATCGCTCGCAGCTGAACAGAACACCCAGAGATCGCGCGCGCAGCTGAACAGAACACTCAGAGATCGCACGCAGCTGAACAGAACACTCAGAGATCTCGCTCGCAGCTGAACAGAACACTCAGAGATCTCGCTCGCAGCTGAACAGAACACTCAGACATCGCTCGCAGCTGAAAAGAACACTCAGAGATCTCGCGCGCAGCTGAGCAGAACACTCAGATAGCGCATGCCGCTGAACAGAACACTCAGAGATCGCGCGTGCAGCTGAAAAGAACACTCAGAGATCTCGCGCGCAGCTGAGCAGAACACTCAGAGATCGCACGCAGCTGAACAGAACACTCAGAGATCTCGCTCGCAGCTGAACAGAACACTCAGAGATCTCGCTCGCAGCTGAACAGAACACTCAGAGATCTCGCTCGCAGCTGAACAGAACACTCAGATAGCGCATGCCGCTGAACAGAACACTCAGAGATCGCGCGTGCCGCTGAACAGAACACTCAGAGATCGCGCGTGCCGCTGAACAGAACGCTCAGAGATCGCCCGCCCAGCTGAACAGAACACTCAGAGATCGCTCGCAGTTGAACAGAACACTCAGAGATCGCACGCAGCTGAACAGAACACTCAGAGATCGCTCGCAGTTGAACAGAACACTCAGAGATCGCACGCAGCTGAACAGAACACTCAGAGATCGCACGCGCAGCTGAGCAGAACACTCAGAGATCGCTCGCAGCTGAACAGAACACTCAGAGATCGCACGCAGCTGAACAGAACACTCAGACATCGCACACGCAGCTGAACAGAACACACAGAGATCGCTCGCAGTGGAACAGAACACTCAGAGATCGCGCCCGCGGCTGAACAAAACACTCAGAGATCCCGCACAGCTGAACAGAACACTCAGAGATCGCACGCGCAGCTGAGCAGAACACTCAGAGATCGCGCCCCCGGCTGAACAGAACACTCAGAGATCGCGCGCAGCTGAACAGAAAACTCAGAGATCGCTCGCAGCTGAACAGAACACTCAGAGATCGCGCGCGCGGCTGAACAGAAAACTCAGAGATCGCACGCGCAGCTGAGCAGAACACTCAGAGATCGCACGCGCAGCTGAGCAGAACACTCAGAGATCGCTCGCAGCTGAACAGAACACTCAGAGATCGCTCGCGCAGCTGAACAGAACACCCAGAGATCGCGCGCGCAGCTGAACAGAACACTGAGATCGCGCGCGCGGCTGAACAGAACACTCAGAGATCGCGCGCACGGTTGAACAGAACACTCAGAGATCGCGTCCGTGGCTGAACAGAACACTTAGATTGCGCGCAGCTGAACAGAACACTCAGAGATTGCGCACGGGGCTGAACAGAACACTCAGAGATTGCGCACGGGGCTGAACAGAACACTCAGAGATTGCGCACGGGGCTGAACAGACCGCTCAGAGATCGCTCGCAGCTGAACAGAACGTTCAGGGATCGCGCGTGCCGCTGAACAGAACGCTCAGGGATCGCGCGTGCCGCTGAACAGAACGCTCAGGGATCGCGCGTGCCGCTGAACAGAACGCTCAGGGATCGCGCGTGCCGCTGAACAGAACGCTCAGGGATCGCGCGTGCCGCTGAACAGAACGCTCAGGGATCGCGCGTGCCGCTGAACAGAACGCTCAGGGATCGCGCGTGCCGCTGAACAGAACGCTCAGGGATCGCGCGTGCCGCTGAACAGAACGCTCAGGGATCGCGCGTGCCGCTGAACAGAACGCTCAGGGATCGCGCGGGCGCAGCTGAACAGAACGCTCAGGGATCGCGCGGGCGCAGCTGAACAGAACGCTCAGGGATCGCGCGCGCAGCTGAACAGAACGCTCAGGGTTCGCGCGCGCAGCTGAACAGAACGCTCAGGGATCGCGCGCGCAGCTGAACAGAACGCTCAGGGATCGCGCGCGCAGCTGAACAGAACGCTCAGGGATCGCGCGCGCAGCTGAACAGAACGCTCAGGGATCGCGCGCGCAGCTGAACAGAACGCTCAGGGATCGCGCGCGCAGCTGAACAGAACGCTCAGGGATCGCGCGCAACTCGAAAAGAACATCTGGATCTGCGATCTACGAGCTAAGTTCAGCGTCGTAGAAAACACATTGTTGTAGACCATAATCCAATCGGCTAGTCTGAGCTTTATTATCTTTATTATGACCTTTATTTAGTATTTATAATCGCGGAGCTCAGTCACCGGGCCACTCGGTTTTATTTGGAATATGTCAGAAGTTTGTCCAAACTGAGGTTCATTAAAACCGCGCAGCACAATCAAAACAGGCTACTCGCTGAACAGCACTGAACGGCAAATTTCTACCATGCAGCGCAGAATCCAATATATATATGCCCACAAACCGATATAAACAAACCAGTATATGCGCCCACAAACCGATATATGCCCACAAACCGATATATGCATGCCCACAAACCGATACACACCAACCGATACATGCCCACAAACCGATACACACCAACCGATACATGCCCACAAACCGATATATGCATGCCCACAAACCGATACACACCAACCGATACATGCCCACAAACCGATATATGCATGCCCACAAACCGATACACACCAACCGATACATGCCCACAAACCGATACAAGCCCACAAACCGATACATGCCCACAAACCGATACATGCCCACAAACCGATACACACCAACCGATATATGCATGCCCACAAACCGATATATGCATGCCCACAAACCGATATATGCATGCCCACAAACCGATACAAGCCCACAAACCGATACATGCCCACAAACCGATACAAGCCCACAAACCGATACATGCCCACAAACCGATACAAACCCACAAACCGATACACACCAACCGATATATGCATGCCCACAAACCGATATATGCATGCCCACAAACCGATATATGCATGCCCACAAACCGATACAAGCCCACAAACCGATACATGCCCACAAACCGATACATGCCCACAAACCGATATACACATGCACACAAACCAATGTATGTACTGAGAGTCCAATATATATACCAACAAACCAATATATACAAACCAACAGTTTAAAACCAATGTATGTGCCATTAAACCAAGTAGTTTCTCCATAACCCAATATATATACATAATATATACATAATTATTTCAGGAAATAATTATGTACTTTGTACATATATATTGGGAAAGGTGCACATACAACAAAAGATGAGGGAAAGTTGGAAGCAGTATCAAAGACAGTATATAGAGAATAAAATGGTACTGATGTTTTAAACCTTACTCCTCTATTGATTAACACTTCCGAAGATGACCAGCATATTGTCCAGTAACCCATAGTTAACCCTCATGATCATGACTATGTGCAGCCAAATGTAGAGGTACCACAGGCATCCTCAACCCCTTTAATAATTCAAGATATAAGTTTCTGACACGCTGTTTCCTCTATATTATTATGTTAATGTGAAACAATTGGTTCACATCTCATCAGATGACAGGAACTCACACTGATGGTTGTCAGTTTTTAAAAGTTTAATCAAAACAGTTTAGTGATGAAAGAAATGAAAAAACAATGTCTGATACTCTCTCACTAACAATCTCTCTCTCCTTCATTCACTCACTCTCTTTGAAAACAATGGCTGTCATTTTACGAACTGAAATTGTATGAGAACTGAACTGAAATCAGAATCGAACACAAGTTATTCTTGTTCTTTTGCTGTAGAAGGTTTGTGGTCAGTTGGTGTAACCAGTATCTTGTCTAAAATACTAATATTGTACAAAAAAGTTAATATGGATTATGATTTAATACTCTACTACACTGGAATAATGGGTGTTTAAACCATTTTTACCATGGTCAAAGAATACACGTAAAAGAAGATGTTAATGGCACATGGTCTCACAAAATCCCATAAAATCTAAATTTAGAAAAAATATAATAAAACATTCTTATGGGATATTATAAAATAAATGGCTAATTTTACAAGCAATTGCATGAACTCTAGGTGTGAAATATTAGATATTTGTCATTTTTTGTGGTTACACCATTTGACAATTTAAAAGGCTGTTCGTTTTCTTAAAACAAATAGTATAAATATCATATTAAATAATATGAATACAACAGAACCACAAAATATACACTTTCACAAAAAGGATGTCAGGAAAGGTGTGTCCTCAAAAACCATGGTTACAGGGTGTCCTGATAAACACTGTAAACCTGTGTGAGAGAGAGAGAAAAAAATGGGACAGGGTTTGAGGTGGAATTGGGCTTTTTTTTTTTTTTTTTTTTTACACCAGAGAGCATCTGAACTCCAAAACTGGGTTTAGCTGGTTCAACAGGTTGGAATCAATCTTTGAGACAGATACCAGTGTTGCCATAGACCAGAACAAAGCCCTTCAGAATCCAATAACATTGGATTTTGTGTGTGTGTGTGGGAATGGGACCAAACTGGCCCTCTTTTACAACAGAGAAACAGGGTCTCCTGGAATAGAATTCAATATTCTAGAAAGATCCTGTTACGACCTGGTCTAGGGCAGACCGCAACACAAAAAAATGAAATAACGGAGTGTGATGAGTGCAAAAAAAACTACAACTTAGGACAGTTTTGTGAAATGTATTGATGTGATTGATACAGTTTAGTGACCAGAAAGTGACTTCAGGAGTGACCCAGGCCAAAACAACAAACAAACCCCACACTAACTACTTTTAGGTACACTAACTAACCTGTGAAAGACAATGTGCTAACCTTACTCCCTTGCTGTGTATAAACAGAGACAAACCCCAGTTCCCAAAACAAAACGGCAGCCACTCCCTACAACTGGTACTAGTTACAAATGTAAACAATGACAGACAGGCAACACTCAGAAAAACATTCAACAATTAACAATTCAAACACGAAGCGAGTTTCAACAGCAAAAAAGATAAACAATTGAGTGAGGAACCATTCCTCCCGGGTGTGACTAAACTCTCTCTTTTATAGCTGATGGTTGAAGCCAAACCATGGACACAGATTCCGGCATCCGGCATGCAGTCAGTCAGGAACCCAGGACTGGATCCTAGAACATATGGACAGGACAGGACAGAGATACGAGAGAAACATCCATGCCCATAACAATCCCATTAGCTCCACAGACCTGAACCAAGACTTGCAACCATCTAGCTCCTAATCCTGCCCCAAACAAACAGGTGGCCTCCATAAACCAGGACCATGGCTCTTCATATGAGAGGTGACAAACACACAAGAGAGCAAAAAAAGATTCTGACCTACCTCACAGACCTTGCTCAAAATCTCTTCAAGAGGATCCCACTGGCCATAGACTGGAACCAAGCCCTCTCAGATGTGAGTGGATTGAATGGAAAGTCTCTTTTTTAACTTCAGACGGATTCAGTTATTGCCCCTTACTGAATGGACCTGGGGTAAAATAAAAGCCCTTTCAAACAACAAAGACCTGGAAGTCTCCAAACAGAACCCAACAGATTCCACAGAATAAAACTGAACAAAAACAGCACATTTCATCATAACAGAAAACTACAAATCTCCAATGAAACTAAAAACAATTCATAAAGAGCTAATGAACTTTACAATCTACATACAACCCTTGTTTACAGCATTCATTGTGTCAAAATTGTAAATCAATCAAGCGATGAATAAAACAGAAATCTCTAAAACGCATTTACACAAGAGAACCCAAATTCAGCCTCATCTAAAGACAACAGCCAAAATAACAACAAAATTAAGTCCTATTTTCAGAAAGCAACAAGACTGCTGGGAAATCTGCTGAACTGAACCAAACCCAGACAACACAGCTGACTCCAATTAGTATTCACTCAAGTCCCAGACAGGTGGAGGCTGTTTTGAAGCTTCATCCTGATTGGCCAGAAGAGTTAAAGGCTTAAAACAGTGACATCTGGTGGTTTGAAGAAATCACAACAGCCATACTCTCCAAACTGAGCACACACAGACCCAGGATCAGTGTTTACCATTTAGCTGTGAGACAAAGAATAGAAAATGGCTTAGTTGTGAACATCTGAGTGAAGCAGGAAACAGCTCTCACTCCATTTCTTTAGTTTTTCATAAGGTATTTCAGTTTTTCTTTGAAAAACAAGACATAAAATCATTTTCAAGAGCTAAGGAAAGTATTAAATGCTTTCAAACTTCTTTGTACACCTTTGTTTAACGTTTAATTCAAAATTCAAACACTCCTGAATTCAGTGATGTATTCTTCTCACTCGCCATTTTCAAACTACTCAATTTTTGTTGAAAAATATTACTAAGGAGCAGGAGAATGATTAAACTTTGAACTGAGATTATAGGCTGCACACACACACACAGGTCTAAGTCTTATGAGGACATCCCTTGCCAAACCAGTTAAAATGTGGTTTAGTGGCACCCACCTTTCCCTTTGCCCTACAGCACTGCTGGAAACACCAAAAAATTCTCTCTTTTTACAGAACACAAATATCACCTTAATTTGTTTCTACACAAATGTAAGCTCTTACTATGTCCACCTGACAACATGCTTGTATATGGGGACATCCTGAAAATCTCCTGCCTATGGCAAGAGGTTTGTGAGGTCATGCCTACTTTACCAGGACACTGATTTAACAATACACAAAAAAGGGCATTTCACTGTATTATAAGGACAGAGGTGGTTTACTGGTACTTGATCACACACAAACACAAACATAACAGGTGCATTCCAAAGACACATGTGATTAAGCAGAACAGGTCCCTGTAAACAACAAACTCTGGACATGAGCATCTCGCTTGTGTTAGCGTTAACTGCAGCTCCAGTTATAACAACAAACAAATAATTAAACACATCTTTAATTAACATGCTGCAGGTGTAACATCACACTTTTCTCAGATTGTTAAAGAACTAAGTCAACAAAAATCAAGCCCATGTCCTTGAAGCAATTCTTCATTAAATTGAATTTTCCTTTTAAAATGTGATCCCTCTATTTCTAACAAAGTCTCTTATATTTTGTGCACTTCGGTCCTTCAACACAGGATCCTCAGCATCCTTGCACCGCTGACATTCTGCCATTGTGGCCAGTTTTCCTTTCGTTATGTGAGGCTTGAGAGGTTTCATCACAGCCATCACCTCCTGTTTAGACCAGTGTTCTTGTCCTCTTCCTAGTGTTTTCAACCTCTTCTGGGATGTGATCAGTGCACACTGATCAAAGAAAATAAAAAGTCAGATTAACCAATTGATTACCATGGCAGGATAGACATTTCTGGGAATAGAATTAAAAAATAAAAGAAATTAAAACAATGGGGCAGATCACCTTTATTCCAAGCACAGCGCACAAACAAGGATCATTTTCTCAAAGAATGGCTTGGAAAAACAAATCATAACATTCATTCATTATACAGCTTATCCAGTTCAGGGTCACGGTGGGTCTAGAGCCCACCTGGAATCATTGGGCACAAGGTAGGAATATACCCCGGAGGGGGTGCCAGACCCTCACAGGGCAGCACACACATTCAGTCACACACTCACACCTACCTACACCACACTTCTGAGCCTCCAATCCACCTACCAATGTATGTTTTTGGACTGTGGGAGGAAACCGGAGCACCCGGAGGAAACCCATGCAGACACAGGGAGAACACGCCACACTCCTCACAGACAGTCACCCGGAGGAAACCCACACAGACACAGGGAGAACACACCACATTGCTCACAGACAGTCACCCGGAGGAAACCCACACAGACACAGGGAGAACACACCACATTGCTCACAGACAGTCACCTGGAGGAAACCCATGCAGACACAGGGAGAACACACCACACTCCTCACAGACAGTCACCCGGAGGAAACCCATGCAGACACAGGGAGAACACACCACACACCTCACAGACAGTCACCTGGAGGAAACCCATGCAGACACAGGGAGAACACACCACACTCCTCACAGACAGTCACCTGGAGGAAACCCATGCAGACACAGGGAGAACACACCACACTCCTCACAGACAGTCACTTGGAGCAGGACTCGAACCCACAAGCTCCAGGACCCTGGAGCTGTGACAGAGACACTACCTGCTGCTCCACCGTGACACCCCAAATCATAACAGAACAAATAAAATATGGCTATAAGATACCTTGAGCCCTTCAAATAGCACTCTTCAAATTGTTCTGGGTCTTCTGCATCCCTAAAAGACAGGGAACTGCATTAATGGTGGAAAAAAAATAAAAATAAAATAAAGATAAACATTGCGGCACGGTGGCGCAGCAGGTAGTGTCGCAGTCACACAGCTCCAAGGACCTGGAGGTTGTGGGTTCGATTCCCGCTCCGGGTGACTGTCTGTGAGGAGTGTGGTGTGTTCTCCCCGTGTCCGCGTGGGTTTCCTCCGGGTGCTCCGGTTTCCTCCCACAGTCCAAAAACACACGTTGCAGGTGGATTGGCGACTCAAAAGTGTCCGTAGGTGTGAGTGAATGTGTGTGTGTTGCCCTGTGAAGGACTGGCGCCCCCTCCAGGGCGTATTCCTGCCTTGCGCCCAATGATTCCAAGTAGGCTCTGGACCCACTATGACCCTGAATTGGATAAGCGGTTACAGATAATGGATGGATATATATTATTAGTGCTGGACGATATTAGTGCATATCAAGATCACAATTACTGGTACATTTTACCATGATTAAGATTAATGAACAATTATATTGTATTTGTATTTTTGACCCTTATCGTTTAGTGACGAGGCATGTGCTGTAAAAGTGCTCCAATAATATTCATTACATTTTACTTTTTGACTTTGTTTTAGTCAAAACACAGCACGCCCAAAACACAGACGCTGCTCAATTGTCAGCTTCGGCATTTAGGTTGCTTCCATGTGGCACATAGGGGCAGATTCACTACGTCTTGGTCGCTTGGTTCTGAAGGGACAGTACATGAACATACACTGAATAATAATTTTAAAAAACAGTTAAAAATTATTGATATAAAGTATAGAGACAAGATTATGTCGATTAGAAGTTCTGAATGTCAATTTCGATTCATTTTCAATAAATTGCCCCGACCTAATTATTATTATTATTACTGTTATTTATCAGTGATTAACTTATACACAACAATTTGTTCATAAGATATTACAGTTTGTCTGATTTAAATCTAAATTATTCCAAATTGTTCTCCTGGTCATAGCACCCCACAGCAGTATTTAATGTGCTCTGCGCCCCTACAGTTCAGACCCTAGATTTTCATTCAGAAATCACATACTCACTGTAAAGTCTGTAAACATGGCATTAATGCAGTGTGCTTTTTGTTATTTTGCTATTGTGACCCTGACTCATTAACAGCTTAAAACTGGAGCCACATTCGTAGTTCATTTTTTCCCAGTCTTTTGAAATCGTGCTTAAGATGTTTTTGTAATTATTTGATCAATTTAAACGAGCCACTTTCACCAGTAAAACCTAGTATTTTTAGAGAAAATATTTTTTGAAATGTTTCACATCGGATAAAGTCTTTATGCTCCACAGCATGGAGGTAGCCATGTTTAGAAAAGATGTAGTAGAGGATTTCTGATACATCCAAGCCCCTGGATGTCAGCATAATTACTTCATAACATGAAGAAACATCATTGTAGACAATGCCTCCTTCTTTGGATTCCTCATCAGTTTACTGTCACATGGCTCTGAAGTGACCAGCTGAGTCATAGTGAGGGTTTTACTAAGAGTGATTTTTGTGTGTGTGTGTGTCTTCTGCAGAAGCCCGGGAGCAGCGGCTCTTTACAGCATTACTCATAAAGTGTGTGGTGCAGCTGGAGCTCATCCAGACCATCAGCAACATTGTCTTCTTCCCAGCCACATTACTGCAGAACATCCAGTTTACACTTTTCCCTTCATCCCAAATATAATGAAATGGACCCAAATCCACTAAACAATAAATATTTATTAAACTTTAATTTAACTCCAGGTTTAAAAATGATCAAGACCCAAATTATCATCAAGACCATTTACATCAAATTTCACCACAAGTGAATTTTAAACGCTCTTTACAAAAATAAAATACGGCAACACTCTCTATTGGTCCAGAGTGTAAAACTAGGCATGAAAACTAAGAATGAAATGTTAACAATAGGCTGCCAAATACACTTCTGCTTGCCGTATGAAAACACAGAGATTAGATCAAGTGCAAAGAAGGGACCATTCCTAATATATATATATGTATATATTTATAAAATGTGTGTGTGTCTTGAATGCAGAGAGATGTTCCGGATGCCGATGTGCATGTGGAGACGCAGGACCAGGGAATGTACCGCTACCTGACCTCTGAGCAGCTTTTCAAACTGCTGGACTGTCTGCTGGAGTCCCATAGCTTCGCAAAGGCCTTCAACTCTAACAATGAGCAGAGAACCGCCCTGTGGAAGGCTGGTCAGCATTTATTTTCAGCCTATTTAGTGTCCTTGGTGTCTGTGTGTTAAAAATGCCCATATGTTTATACTGTGTATGACAACACCTGTGGATACACATGACCAGAAACATCTTCAGATTCTCAGATAAAGTCACTCTGACTTCTGTGATGAGAAATGGCCAGTTGCAGAGACTGCAGTCATGGTGGAAACTAGGTGTCATCATGAAAACACAAACGCCTCAAAAATCTGAGGCTCTTCATTAACAATTCAGAAGTATTAAGTCCTCAGATGGTGGGTTCCTATCACTACCACAATGAAAAATTCAGAACCTCTTTTCGTATCCTCAAGTGACATTGTTTACATCCTAACTCTATACTGAAATTCCACTTCAGGAAAGTTCAGAACTTCTGAAGGTTCAGAGCCGACATATGATCCACCCTCTTGCATTGTGTAATGGAAGGTGTTTGTAAGAGTTTCTGGATCGTCTGCTACTCTGCACAACCTGTGTGTGTGTGTGTGTGTGTGTGTGTCAGGTTTCAAAGGAAAGTCCAAGACCAATCTCCTGAAGCAGGAGACGAGCAGCTTGGCATGTGGGCTGCGGAAGAGAATATTTTGTATTTCGTAAATGAAATACATCCTTCTTGTGGTTTTTATTGCATGGTCTTGCAAAATGCCTGCAAAGATGTGATGTTTCACGACCATCGGACCGTACACAGACAGTGATTCAGAGCACAGATGAATATGGTCGGATAAAGGCTTGTTAAGGAAAGTTTCTCTCTGCCAAATGAATGCTATTTTAAATAGCCTTTGCTGAGCATCTAACAGGTATTTGAAGATGCTGGTCTCACTGGAATCTCAAGGACCTCTGGATGAAGGATCCTCCACAGGCTGAGAGTTGTGCATAAAGCCAGTCCTAACCAAAGCTCTTTAGGGAAAAGGTTTGCAGTGGGCAAATATATCAGATTTTGAGAGTTCATTTTGACCCATTATCTTTTCAGTGAAAATGATTTGCATAATTATGTAAAACAAGGTATTTTGCATTTTTCTTAAATATGAATAAATCCATAGTATTTCCACTTGTAATAACACCCACATTGTGATATATTTGCTGACGGTTAAGACAATCTTAATCGTACTGTAGACAAAAGACAGACCCTGGCACGGGCCTGGAGCCACAAGCTGAAGTGCACTTTGCAACATATCTTTCTTTAACGTGGAGTATATCTGAGTGAAGCGGGACTGCTGATGCGGGCGGGATATGATTATACATCTAGATTTGATTGGATGGTGAAAAGTTGGGTGTTTTCAGAAATTATTTATTTGAATGGTTTATTTACTGCTTCATTTCACTCCATTTTGGGAAACTCTTATATCTTACTTTTATCGCTTTATGCCTAAACTATTTTACGTTTCCCACTTTCCACCCTCCAAACAATGCCCTGAAATACCTCTAGCATGTTTTATTCATTATCCCACACTTATCAAAATCAAGCCAGCAGGCTCAGCCCCATAGTTGTGTTCCTGACCATGTGGCGAGGAGTCGACTCTGTGTACTGACCATGAGCTAAGCCTGTTTTCTCATTAAATGGTTGCTACAGCCTGTGTTCAAATTCTGAGCTTATTATCAGTCATGTGTGGTTCTTGTGACACATCATGGTGTTTTACAGGAAGAAAATTCACTATTTTTAATGGTATATTGCCATAATTTGATTATTCAGCCCTTAAAGATTAGTGCAATATCAGTTTCAGCTGTAACCTCTTAACATTGAGAGTTTGAGTGTCTCTGTGAAAAGGACAGACTACACTAAAAGATTATTCCAAATAAGTTTAGCTTTAATGAGTAGCGCATTAAGAAACTCCCTCTTATATAAAGTGTAAGTGGTAGATGCAGAGAACAGAAAATTGTTGCTCAATGCGGTATTCGCTGCTTTATTATTTTGAATGGAGAAGTGTGGGACAGGAGTGGCATCTGTGTTGGTGCTGGGTTCACTGAGGGAACTCAAGCACTTCTTTGAATGAAAATTGGGACACTAGAACTTTGCAGATTTGTGGGTACACACAAATAAGGACTGGGATGTGAGACTGAGCCTAAATGTTCTTGTGCTTCCTTTTCCAGCTGAGACACAGCAAAACAGACTGTGACTACATTCGTTTATTTGGAAATGTGTGTGTGTGTGATCACAGAGGGGCACTGGAGCCTTTTAAATGTCTTGAAAAGCCTTGGAGTAATTTATTTTCTCCCATTTCAGCTCATTCAGTCGACGTTTCTCCTTGGCATACTGAAATATTATTTAGACAATAGAGGTTTTAAAGCCATTAGCCTTACCAATCATAAGTCCTGTGGCAAAGTCCACCATGTTCTTCTTGCTAGCAGCTCTGTCCTGTCCCGTTGTCCCGTTCCCATCACTTCTCCCACCCAAGAAAGCTCCCAATCAATAAAAGAAAATTTACCTGTACAGATCAACCCTGTGCAGGGTCAGAAAAACTACCCCCTCAGCTGTTTAACGCACACTTGTCTCTTTCTCATTTAAAACCCAAGCACCTCAAATCCAATTATTTTAATTGCCAGAGATCAGTACTTGGTTTTAATGGTTGCCAGTGGGGTCTGTCTGTTCTCCTCTTCATTAACCAAAGATACCTCTGCTTCTCTCCTCTCCTGGGCGACTCTGAGTTAGAAAGCAATCAGTTTAAGTGCAGAGATGTTGAAGGGATGATAAATGGAATCTGATGGACACAAACTACAAATATAAATAGACACTACGAAAAGTGTCTGCCTACATTACTTTAAACTCTTGTTGTGATATTAACCTTCACAAAACTGATACTCCGTAACAATTTAAAAAAAAGAGCCACCAACCAAATCTCATTATTGCTTCACCATGCTTCTCTCTCTCTCTCTCTCTCTCTCTCTCTCTCTCTCTCTCTCTCTCTATATATATATATATATATATATATATATATTATATATATTCAACAAATCCTTGCTTGTGTCCCTCTTACTAATAAAAATTGTGAATATTTTATGGATTTACCTATTAAACAAAGAGAAAAACTGACTATTTCTAATATGGCTAAGAGCAACAGAACTCAAGAGTATTGAGATGCACCTGTTAACAGAGTGCTGAATCCTCCTCTCCCTCCTGGTAGCGTGTCCAGGTACCTGGCGGTTTCTGACTCTCTTTTTCTGGAGAAGCTCAAGCTCCTCTTGCTCTTCCTCTGAGTTCAGCTCCTCCTCAGATGTGTAATGTTTGAGCTTTCTTTCCAGTGTCTCCTCCCAGCGCCTCTGAGGTGGTCTCGGGACACTTCTAACTGCTGGATCTGTTACTGTGCCAACATCCCTCTTGGAGAAGAGCAGCCTCTCTAGGCTAGGGCTGTTCCGTTGTCCTCGTGGGTCTGGAGAATGCAGTGTGTGGCTGGGAGTTGCAGAGCCAAAAGGGTCTCTACCTGGAGGCTGGAGTTGAAGAGAGCCATAGAGGTTACTGTACATGACTGAAACTTTAAAAAGTTAGTGCTCTAATAAGACAATTAAATACACAAGCTTTGTCAGAATGAGGGATATTATTGATATTTTTTGTAGTGATTCTTGTCTTCTGAATGCCATTTTGGGTAAACAGGATCAAAAGACTAATACATGTGCACCATACCATTCAATAATATATGAAGCCTAAATATAGTCATTAAATATCTATGAGTTATCAACCAAGGTCACTAAACCAGCAGTGAATTACAATGTTATACAGTCCAGAAACAAAGGCCATGTCAACTCAAACAGTTGCTACTGGACACCTTATCTCCCAACTGTCAACAAGAGTGAGCAAATCCCAGTTCAGGTGATAGACATGGGACTGGCCAACAGG
Source organism: Hoplias malabaricus (assembly GCF_029633855.1). NCBI lineage: Eukaryota > Metazoa > Chordata > Actinopteri > Characiformes > Erythrinidae > Hoplias > Hoplias malabaricus. The sequence goes on from NW_027101186.1 coordinate 1,235,924, forward strand.
GCAGAAAATGTGCATAATAATGTGCAATTATTTGTTATAATTAACTGAAATGCCCCCCCCCCCCCCTCCCCGAAGTGCCGCCCCAGACAACCTCCTATAGGGTATCTCAGACGTACACTGAATATCATAGTGTAATTTCAGATAGTTCTTTCCTCTACTATCACAGATCCCTCATCAGAAAAGCAGACCTCATTATGAGATGATAAATTACAAATACAAATTCACCTTTGTAGATCTTCTCTCTCTGAGGGGAGGAGGCCATATTTGTGGTTGAGTGTATGGATCCCCAGCTCCCAGCTCTTTTTTCTAGAAGATAAACCCAATATAAACTACTAGATTACCACCAACCACGAGATTCCTCTGGATATGTAAGCTCTCACCTTTGCCACATAGTGTCTGTAATCCAGGCGAAGTTCTTTAAGTTTTTGTTTTTTCTGCTCATACTCTCCCCCCAGCTGTAAACTCAGGCCATGGCCTTCCTCTGAAAGCCAGGCATAAGACACAGAGGAAGTATTTAAAAACGTGAGCATGTAACTGATCTTTCATTTTAAAAGAATAGCTTTTGTGCTGTAGTTTACCTTTACTCTGCTTTGGTTTTGTAGTGTTTTTATTGAGAAGATTTGTGTCGTCCACATTTGACTAGGGAGAAAAGACATGAGATATGAACATAACACACAAATTCAGACAGCCAGGGTTTTTTAGATCACAAACCTTATGAACCACTCCAGTCAACTTGCAGGGCAGCACTTCTGGGCTGCAGGAATGAAAGAAGGCGACAATGTAGAGTTCAAGTGAGACTTTTTTACTGGAAATACCATCTAAATACCTTATTCTGAAAGCAGAAAAGTCTTAAGGGTTTAATCGATTACCAGAGGGGCACTTTAAGATCTCATATGTAAATCATTTGGGTTCTGATTGGTTGCCCTAACTAGTTCCCTTTCAGTCCATGCTGCAGTACTCCTTCTCTTCAGGGTCCATTGATGCTGAAGAAATAAGGAGTACTGCAGCATGGAGCTAAACTTTCTCCATATTTGGACAGAGTGAAGACACATTCTGGAATTTTAACATCGTTTACACGCGATACGTCAGACTCTTATTTCAAAAGAGAGAGATCTGGACATTTCAGCTTTCCATATTAAAAATACATAAGCATCAAAACACAAATTCGTTACAGTCACCTTCATTTCCATGTAAGGCGTGTAGTCTGTTGCCATCTTCGGTTTGTGCTGGACAAAATTGACCGGAGTGACGCGGTCCATTCTTCTACGACTTTATCCGCAACGTAAGCTGAACGGAAAAGCTTTCTTTAGATTGATTTGTTAAGCTGAACCAGTGGTGAAGCTACAACTAAAATATAGTTCACTCAGGACTGGAGACGAGAAGAGGGTCTGTCGTAAATCCCTCAGTAGTCCACGCTCGGAGTTCTACACTACTAAATGTAACACTAACGATTGTGTGCTACTTTGAAATACTGCATAGTTCGACAGAACGCGGTTTGAAACGCGCCGTATGAAAAAATAAATCGTTGTGAATGCGTGTTAACAGTGAGGGAGCCGCGCAGCCAATCAATTTTCAAGGAGCTGAACGTATCCAGGCAACCGTGTAACGCAGCAAAGCAACGCAAAAACGTCTTGTGGAAATCCGAAGCGTTTAGCTCAAATTGCTTCGCTTCGTTGGAAAACGGACAGAAAGCATAGCGTCAGAAAAACTACAAAGAAACTTTCCACATCAAAAGAAACACCCCACCGCCTTATGACTCCCACCAAATTAGCATCTGTATTTTTTACATTGAAGCCTGCATTTCATCTGAGAATGTATGTCTTGTCTACGTGCATACAAAATAATGTTCAAAAATATTTAATTTGACATTTGAAAAAGACCATTATTGAATATGATTGTAGAATTTACATCTGTTAAACACAGAAATGAACAACAGAAATATAGTTAAATAATTCAAGAAAATAATTTATTGTGTTCTAGTGGGACTTAAACTGAAAACTTAAACTTCCTTGTATTCAAAATATTCCAGCAAACGGAGTCTTAAACATGGAGAAAGGTTCATATGTCCAGTAGCTATGCCGCCGCCTAGTGGGCGTTTTATGACAATGCAACAGAGTGCATGGGGCAGTGAGAGGAGAGTCCACAGAGGAGAGAGTTGGTTATGGGAGCTCTGGAACTTTGTTTGAGGCATTATGAGAGGAGGGAGCTGGTCCCTAGGAGGTCTGTAGCATATAGCACTGTTCAAAAATAAAACACGACCAAACATTCATTCATTCATTCATTCATTCATTATCTGTAACCACTTATCCAATTCAGGGTCGCGGTGGGTCCAGGGCCTACCTGGAATCATTGGGCGCAAGGCGGGAATACACCCTGGAGGGGGCACCAGTCCTTCACAGGGCAACACAGACACACACACACACACATTCACTCACACACACCTACGGACACTTTTGAGTCGCCAATCCACCTACCAACACTAACACACTACACACAACCCTGTCACTGTTCCCTTGATTTAGAACAGACAGATCAAATCAAAGCTGTCTTTAAAGAGCCCAAATGCAGATAGGTGATTAACAGTACAAGGAATCTTGAGGACAGTGTATGAAATAAAACACATGGATGCTGGGAAGTAATGTGCATATCCACGTCCAGTTGGACCACAGTGCTCAAAATAATATATTCATCTCCCAGACCACCAGACCTCAAAAACTACAAACACTAGACTAAGGAGCAATCAGCAGCATCAAAGCTCCATTCAAGACAGGGAGATGACGTAATGTATGGAACCTGAGGGTCATTTTAATGAGTGGGGGAGGGCTGGGGCTGGTGCTGGTGCTGGTGGTAGAAGCCTGACAATTTTGTTGAGTGCTCTGATTTCAGATATTTACCTGTTGTCCACCATCAGTTCACAATCCATTGGAGTTCCAATGTAGTAGAAGCTTGGTATCTTCCTGAAAGTATTCCAAAGGGGATGCCCTGGAATCTGTAAGGAAGCTATCCGCTGCATTGGAGCTCCAGCCAAAACTGTCTGGGAGGTGACGTATTGCACGGGACCTACCTTCCCAGGTTTTGGTTCAGTCACCTGGCAACAGGTGGCTGGGGCAGGGTTTTCAGTTCTCTGGGCTCTGGGAGGTAATGCTTTGATTACTCCTGAGACCTTAGTGTCTGGTTTCTTGGCCATGGTCCCTATCAGAGCAGGCCTCTCATGCTAAGCATGTGTCATGGCTTGGACAAACATCAGCATGACACCACCTCACCACAGGTGTGCCCCAAGGCTCAGTGCTGGTTCCCCTCCTCTTTGCTTTGTACACCACCTCTCTAGGCCCAATCATACATTCACACGGCTTCTCCTATCACTGCTATGCAGATGACACACAGCTCTATTTATCCTTTCCTCCAGGTGACACTTCAGTGGCAACTCGAATCTCTGACTGTCTCTCTGACATATCTACATGGATGAAGGAACATCACCTTCAATTGAATTTATCCAAAACTGAACTGCTGGCCCTCCCAGTCAAGCAAGCTATTCTCCACAACATCAGCATCAAGCTAGAGTCCCTATCAGTGGCTCCCATCAAGGTTGTAAGAAACCTGAGTGTCATGGTTGATGACCAGCTGACCTTCACAGATCACATTACTGCTGTAGCTTGATTGTGCCTCTTCTCACTATTCAACATAAGGAAGATTAGGCCATACCTAACTCAACATGCAACACCGCTAACACCGTAATCTCCCGTCTAGACTATTTCAACAAATGTTAAGCAAAACAAAACAGGCAAGGTAACCTACAGCAAAGGAATGAAAAAGACAAGGTTAGCCTATATTAATCCCATTGCTTCTCCCTTACAGAGTTAGGCTCTCACACATGCTCTCACACACCTCCATAACCTTCAACCACTCAAAGGTGAACCTACAAAGTTTTCACTGGGGCTGGTTTGCTTCCCCACATACTATATGCCTCCTTCTGCAAAATCCCTGAATCTAATAACAAAAACACAAATCATACTGACATAAATAACCCTACACTTTACTACAGTTATTCCCCTAAAATTCCCAGCTTACTAATTAAAATAACTCCCACCTAAGACTTTATTTTATACAAACCAAAAAATTCCAGAAAAGTTGGGACAAGTAGCAATAAGTGGCTGGAAAAAGGAAATTGAGCATATAACGAACAGCTGGAAGACCAATTAACACTAATTAGGTCAATTGACAACATGATTGGGTATAAAAAGAGCTTCTCAGAGTGTCAGTGTCTCTCTGAAGCCAATATGGTAAGAGGTTCACCAATTCCACCATTGTTGCACAGAAAGATACACATTATATGGTTGGTGCAGAACACAGGAATTTTTTTTTTCTTTTTAAAAATAGAGACCAAACAGTGACAGGACAATTTCCATCTTGCCTTGCATTTGAAAATGTATGGAAAAACATCATCAACTTGGGGTGGTTTTAGAAGATCATTCCAGATTTGGGGGGCTTTATAAGAAAAAGCTCTTCCCCCAGCTGAGGTTTTCTGAATTCTGGGAACTATTAAAAATCCAGTACTCTGTGATCTGAGTAAATGTGGAGGCTCATAAACTAGGAAATAGTATCTTGAAGGAATTCAGGAGCGAGCCCATGTAGGGCTTTATACGTTAATAACAGAATTTTATAATCGATGCAGAATTTCACAGGCAGCCAATGAAGTGATGATATAACTGGACTGATATGTTCAAATTTTATAGTTTTAGTGAGGACCCTGGCTGCAGCAAGTAATAAAGGCATGTACTAATGTGTCTGTGTCCTGCAGGGATGAGGCATTTCTTATCCTGGTGATGTTGTGAAGATGTAAAAAAGCTGTCCTAGTGATTACTGCCTATGTGTTGATCAAATGATAAATCCGGGTCAATTATGACACCAAGTTTTTTTTGCGGCTGAACCGGGTTTAACTGGAAAGTCAGCGAGATTTAATATTAAATCTGATCATTTATTTCTTGCCACTTTTGGACCCAGAACCAGAATTTCTGTTATTACTGTTAAGAAGGAGAAACTTATGCAACATCCAGCCTTTCACATCTTTTAAACAGTCCTCTTGTAATGGGTCACTTTAATTAAATGTAATTTAACAGGACCCAAGAGCAAGAACCAGGGCTGCTGTGTTACTAGGTCAGTTCTTTGCCACTGCGCTAAGGCTGCAGTGGAGAGAACTGGTGATACAGTGCCTTAAGTAAAATCCTGAAAATGGGTGGGAAACAGACAGGTGATTATAGAAACCAGCCCTTGGGTTTTGGCGGGAAAAGAACAAAGGACACCAGGGGAAAACTGGCTTTCCAAAGAGAAAGGGAAAATTAGAACTAATTTTTTTTAATACAACAACTGTAAAGACATAAATGGCTTGAGAAGTGTAAGGATGAGTGGGAGTGTAGGAACTCTCAACCCTCTAACAAAATTACTTACTGTTTCTTGTGACTCAGAAAGAGACAAAGATCTAGCAATGTGTTTCTGTGTCGCTTTGCCTATAAGGGCTGTCCTCAGGTGTTTACCATCAAGTCTGATTGGGTCCAGAGATCACCTGCTGCCTCCCCTGGTGGCTGGAGGTGGCATAGCCCTGAAGCCAGCCTTTGCACCTCTGCTTTCTTTAATCTGTGTTTGTCATCGGGCTTGGCTGAATATACAATTGCATGTCGTCTGCATAGCAGTGAAAGTTAATGTCATGGCTTTTTATAACTGGGCCTAACGGTAACATGTATAATGTAATTAATAATGGTCATAAAATAGAGACATTTTCTGCTTTAAATTCACCCAAACAGATCAAAACTAACTCCATCCCTCTACCTTTTTCTGTGTAAACGACTGCCCCCCTGTCCGTCTGGACACTGATGAATGACTGTTGAGCTCCTGTTCCACGCTTCAGACCAGCTGCCCATGCTCCAGCCACCACCACTGGCCTTGGAGCTGCCCCTCACAGACTAACTATTATTACCAGTAGACTGATCAGAGGAGGATAGTTCCCCGTGTGAACCTTGGTTCCTCCCAAGCTTTCTTCCACAGCTCTGAGGGAGATTCTCTGTGCCACTGTCGCCCTTTGCTTGCTCACCTGGGGATTTTTCACATTTTTTACATTTCATGTCAAAACTTACATGAATTCTGTGATGCTGCTTTGTGACAACATCAGTTGTAAAAAGCACTATACAAATACATTTGATTTGATCAGGTTTTCTGTTTTAAATAAATTCTGTGGTACTTTGCATTTGTGTCCACCTCCATACCAACCACCCACTATTACAGAATGTCCACCCATCAAAAGGATACCTCAGACACAATGTTCTTTAGAGAAGGCATTTATGTTTGCAGAGAAGATATTTGCTTTAACTGTGGGTGATCAACCTGCTGTTTTGCAGTTTCTCATGGGAGTTCCTAATGGATTTGATGGGAGTGAGTTAAAACCTGTGAAGATTACAATGCAAACTTTTTTTTAAATATTTGAATTTTCCTTCCCCACCAGATTTTATCAGTTATGTTCATAGGATCACTTCTTAGGAGAGAAGCATTACGATGAGCTGAAATCTTGCTGTGAGAGAGCCCTGGAATAACTGTAGAATGTTTTACTAAGCTTTTTGGAAAAAATTCTCCAAGGCTGCTACTGAGGATCCAGAGCCCCAGGCTGCTCCAGAGGATGCAGAGCTCCACAGTGCCACATCCACAAGCAGCTCTGCCCATAGTGCCTCTTCTTCTCCTGTCCCCAGTCCAGGATCCTGTTTCCGCCCCTGTCTTGTCCCCAGTCCAGGCTCCTGTTTCCACTCCTGTCTTGTCCCCAGTCCAGGCTCCTGTTTCCACTCCTGTCTTGTCCCCAGTCCAGGCTCCTGTTTCCACTCGTATCTTGTCCTCAGTCCAGGATCCTGTTACCGCTCCAGTCCAGGCTCCTGTTTCTGCTCCTGTCTTGTCCTCAGTCCAGGATCCTGTTACCGCTACTATGTTGTCCCCAGTCCTGGATACTGTTACCGCTCCTGTCTTGTCCCCAGTCCAGACTCCTGCTTCTGCTCCAGTCCAGGCTCCTGTTTCTGCTCCTGTCTTGTCCCCTGTCCAGGCTCCTGTTTCCACTCGTATCTTGTCCTCAGTCCAGGATCCTGTTACCGCTACTATGTTGTCCCCAGTCCTGGATACTGTTACCGCTCTTGTCTTGTCCCTTGCAGGGCAGCACTTCTGGGCTGCAGGAATGAAAGAAGGCGACAATGTAGAGTTCAAGTGGGACTTTTTTTTACTGGAAATACCATCTAAATACCTTATTCTGAAAGCAGAAAAGTCTTAAGGGTTTAATCGATTACCAGAGGGGCACTTTAAGATCTCATATGTAAATCATTTGGGTTCTGATTGGTTGCCCTAACTAGTTCCCTTTCAGTCCATGCTGCAGTACTCCTTCTCTTCAGGGTCCATTGATGCTGAAGAAATAAGGAGTACTGCAGCATGGAGCTAAACTTTCTCCATATTTGGACAGAGTGAAGACACATTCTGGAATTTTAACATCGTTTACACGCGATAAGTCAGACTCTTATTTCAAAAGAGAGAGATCTGGACATTTCAGCTTTCCATATTAAAAATACATAAGCATCAAAACACAAATTCGTTACAGTCACCTTCATTTCCATGTAAGGCGTGTAGTCTGTTGCCATCTTCGGTTTGTGCTGGACAAAATTGACCGGAGTGACGCGGTCCATTCTTCTACGACTTTATCCGCAACGTAAGCTGAACGGAAAAGCTTTCTTTAGATTGATTTGTTAAGCTGAACCAGTGGTGAAGCTACAACTAAAATATAGTTCACTCAGGACTGGAGACGAGAAGAGGGTCTGTCGTAAATCCCTCAGTAGTCCACGCTCGGAGTTCTACACTACTAAATGTAACACTAACGATTGTGTGCTACTTTGAAATACTGCATAGTTCGACAGAACGCGGTTTGAAACGCGCCGTATGAAAAAATAAATCGTTGTGAATGCGTGTTAACAGTGAGGGAGCCGCGCAGCCAATCAATTTTCAAGGAGCTGAACGTATCCAGGCAACCGTGTAACGCAGCAAAGCAACGCAAAAACGTCTTGTGGAAATCCGAAGCGTTTAGCTCAAATTGCTTCGCTTCGTTGGAAAACGGACAGAAAGCATAGCGTCAGAAAAACTACAAAGAAACTTTCCACATCAAAAGAAACACCCCACCGCCTTATGACTCCCACCAAATTAGCATCTGTATTTTTTACATTGAAGCCTGCATTTCATCTGAGAATGTATGTCTTGTCTACGTGCATACAAAATAATGTTCAAAAATATTTAATTTGACATTTGAAAAAGACCATTATTGAATATGATTGTAGAATTTACATCTGTTAAACACAGAAATGAACAACAGAAATATAGTTAAATAATTCAAGAAAATAATTTATTGTGTTCTAGTGGGACTTAAACTGAAAACTTAAACTTCCTTGTATTCAAAATATTCCAGCAAACGGAGTCTTAAACATGGAGAAAGGTTCATATGTCCAGTAGCTATGCCGCCGCCTAGTGGGCGTTTTATGACAATGCAACAGAGTGCATGGGGCAGTGAGAGGAGAGTCCACAGAGGGAGAGAGTTGGTTATGGGAGCTCTGGAACTTTGTTTGAGGCATTATGAGAGGAGGGAGCTGGTCCCTAGGAGGTCTGTAGCATATAGCACTGTTCAAAAATAAAACACGACCAAACATTCATTCATTCATTCATTCATTATCTGTAACCACGTATCCAATTCAGGGTCGCGGTGGGTCCAGGGCCCACCTCTCTCTGAGATTTTTTTTGCGAGCTTTGCTGTCTCTCTGAGTGTTTTGTGCGTGCTGCGCGATCTCTCTGAGGTTTTTTTTTTGCGAGCTTTGCGCTCTCTCTGAGTGTTTTGTGCGTGCTGCGCGATCTCTGAGTGTTTTGTGCAAGTTGCGCGATTACTCTGAGGGTTTTTTTGCAAGCATTGCGCTTTCTGTGTTTTGTGCGAACTGTGCGCTCTCTCTGTGTGTTTTGTGCGTGCTGCGCGATTTCTCTGAGGTTTATTTTTGTGAGCTTTGCCATCTCTGAGTTTTTTGTGCGTCCTGAAACACATCAACTGTGTGGACAGAGTGTTATCACAAAAGACAATAATATTGTTATGGCAAATAAAAAAATAAAAAAATGAAGATAATGAGGCACCAATAAGGGAATGTTTGGGTTGATGGAACGAAACATAATGTAATAATGGTGTATGTGACTGGGGTCCTATATTTGGCTTGGATTTGTTCAAGAAACTCAAGAGATAAGAGAGAATCTTTGACTGTCTGTCTTATTTCTCTCTTCTCCTCAAAGAATTCTTTGAGCATTGATCTTCCTTCCTGTTGATACTTAATCATTAATTTTAAGTTTGCCATAACAATTAACATTCCCTAATCAGAATCCCTGGATGAGAGGTTCGAACTCTGCTCAAAGCCAGAGATGCTGCCTTCAGATCAGGACGCCGGGAAGCATACAGCTTGGCCAGAGCTAACTTGAGGAGAGGAATAGCTATAGCCAAGCACTGCTACAAACGCCGGTCCTGATTCACAGAAAAAAGAAAAAAAGAAAAGCAGATGCACATAAATGGAAAAACCTAATGCGTACAAAAGAAGATATCTTCAATAAATCTTCCACGGACGACAACCCACTTGTACTTTCCAAAACTGTTATAATGCGAAGTCATCAGCTGTTTGGATTATTTACTTATTTTTTTAGTTATTTACTTATTAACCAAGAAGCGTACAGCATTGTCCAACCACAGTAATGTTATTTAAAGGCAACAAGTTTTATCGCGCACAACATTTGTCACGAAAGCGTCCCAAAAGAGCAATTTTCCTGTGGGCTATTTTTTTGGCCTTGGGATGACGGGATGGTTTTTGTCTGGATCCCTGCATAACTGTTATCAACTGAATCAGTGTTTGTCTAGAAATGTTCAGGCTCTGTACGTAATGACTGATAATCTGTATTCTCTATTGTTTACTCCTCTCTCTCTCTAGATATGCAGTGAGTTTCGTAGAATAACTGCCATCAACCTGAAGAGTCAGTTTCATGATGCACTGGACACATGTGCCAAAACTCCTTAAACTGTACAGGAGTAGAAGGGCAGCCTTTGGAGGAGATGGGATGCATCTGTAGTATGTTTAATGCACAAGTTTTTGTGAAAAACTAAGTTTGTGAGGTTTTCACAATAAAATTTTAAAATATTCCATTTGTGCAATGTAGATTTATTATTTTAACCAAGTTGAATTTCTGAGTAGCGTAAAGGTATTTGACTCCTATTTGCAAAACTAAAATAACATGCTAAAAAACACTTTTAAAATTATTTAAATGTAAGCTGTATTTTAAGTACACTGTAAAAAGAAAACAGTTGATCCAACTTAATTGAATTGCTTCAATTGGTAACAAGTAATTCAATTAAGTTTATCCAACTTAATTGTTTAAGTTTAACCTTAAAAAAATAAATTGAAAAAACTTAATTGAATTACTTGTTACCAATTGAAGCAATTTTCTTTTTACACTGTATAGTGTGAGTGATAATGTAATGCTCAGTGTCACTTCGTCAGCAGTCATGGGGGTCCAGGTGTATGGAATGGCGTTGGTCTCTTATAGAACGCCATTGGGCTCTAAACGTGTGAACACATGCTCGTTAACACGTTATTAAAAATTTGCGTGTTGACACATAAAATTTGTCGTGATAACGTGACCAAAATTGACACGTTTACACGCTTCTTAAGGTTTTCGCCAATGGGAGGCCTCAAATCCGGGCGTACTTACATATTCATGATAGGATTTACGTCACACCCTGTAGCTGACACGAAACATAAATCCTTTGTGAACGTAGTCCCTACGTTTCATCTGAATTATTCATAACATAGTGAGCTAAGCGCTGACCTGTGGCTACGTTGAGCCCTACATGAGCAGTGTGAAGACAGCAATAATAGTAAGCTGATCCCCATAGCAACTGGAAGTTTGTTTCACAATAAAAAAACTGGTGTTTAGTACCTTAAAATTTGTAAACATGCATATTATTATATAACTTCATTCATAACATGCTCTAAAGCTTTTCATAATTTTATAACAAACAAACATCACTATTCACTCACACTGTGTGTGTGACACATACTGAGGCGTAATTCATTCACATTGATAAATTATGTGCATTATTTTAATAGCATACTGCTAAACAATACGGTGTCAATACAAACCCATAGTGAAATTAACTTTCCAGATCCTCCTCTTTCTGTAAACATGTATACTATGTGTAAAGATACATTAATTTACTCATGTGTTATTTAATTATGTGTATATACTTATATATGTTAAGAGAGGATAAATCTCCTTCAAAATTAAATTGAACAAAAAAATCTGAATTAAAAAAGGGCTTTTTTCAGCAGTAAATTCAGTGGTGGTTGAAGTGAGGGGTTTATATACGTGTGTGTGTGTGTGGGGGGGGGGGGGGGGGTGTTTGTGCGCTTTTAAACGTATTTATATATGTATAATGTTTATACAAAATCTAATAAAAAACATGGTCAAATCCAACACGTTTAGAGACCAACGACATTCCATACACCTGGACCCCCATGACTACTGACAAAGCTACAACCCGGTCTCACACCTACTCGTGATATAGTAGTCTGCAATTCGTGACATATCGCATATTTTCAGCATGAATTGCAGTCTCCTATATATATGACTATATCACGAATAGGTGTGAGACCAGGTTGTAAGCTATCACTACCTCAGGATGTAAAGGTCTTAGCAAATTGCAAATAATTAAAATAAATGTTTTACAGTTACTGAAAGACATCTACGAAGAAATGTACTGCTTAAATTTTAATTGTTATTTTATTATTATTTTTTTTACAGTATATTTGTATGTTAGCGTCTGCTAATGTTAGCTAGCATCCAGTTAAAATTTCTCCTGTTCCACCTTAAACAGAGTGACAGTTATTTTCTGATGAAACAAGAACAAAAAGTAACCGCTTCAGCATTTAAAAAAGAACAGAAAACTCCAGTATTGTGCTTGTAAATATGGATTAACATTTAGTGCTAGTTTTGCTATGACATATATATATATATATATATATATATACTGTGTGTGTTTTGAAATAACATTGTGTTTGGTATTTAATATGCAGACTTTAAACTTTGGGAATTGTGTCAGTATAACAATTAATTTATGTTTTGTATTCTTTATTCCAGATTGCAAACATATGTTCCTGCACTTTTTTAAACTTCTGTTTTTTTTTAAACTTCCTGCTATATATAGTGTGTTGAAAAAAATGCATATTTGACAACACAAGAAACTGTATAAAACTTTATCTAGACAGTATAATAATTACATTAAGCAAGACCATAAATATTTTGCACAAATCACTAATATAAGCCTTTTAAAATTCTAGTCAACTGAATGGAGAAAAAACACATAGGGAAGAAATATGAGCATCTGCAATATCTTCAGACCATTCAGCTATTTATTATAATGTTTGTAACAGCTATTTAATACTAAAATTTAATTCAATTCAAATCAAATCAAATTGTATTTATATAGCGCTTTTCACAACAAAAAGTCGTCACAAAGCAGCTTTACAGAGATCAGGGTCCAAGCCTCCTATGAGCGAGCCAGGGGCAACAGTGGCAAGGGAAAACTCCCTCAGCACAAGAGGAAGAAACCTTGGAAGGAACCAAGACTCATACCTGATGCTGTGTATGGGGATAAAAGCTTGTCCCATTTAGGGGTGGGGTGGGCTTGGCTAGGTCCCAGAGGAGATTTCAGAGCACCTGTAAGTCCAAAATCGATGACCAAAGGAGATTCACGGTGAACGTAGTCTTCTAAGACCCACCCACCCTTGAAACTTCTGTCAAAACTCAAGCAAACCACGAAGCAGACTCTGGAGAGATTCCAGAAGCAAAAGACCTTATCAGCAAAATCCATAAAAACAATAATGAAAGCAAAGACTGGCAAAATGCAAATGAAATAATGTCAAATAACTGCAAAGAGTATCTTATAAAAATAAACTTGGCACAAAAAGTAAGGAAATTTGTGTTTGGTAGATAGTTTTTTTTGTTGTAACAATGCTTTTTGGCAGTTTATCTCATACCGTTGGAAAGCCTGTTAATTCCCCCTTTAAACGGTGCCACATTTGTAAGGAACATGCATTTGTGGGATGAGCAGTAGAGCTGAGAATGTGGGTTGCGCCTCTTTAAAAGGTAAATGTGGCATCATTTAACAGGCTTTCCAACTGTATAAGATTTATTGCCCAGAAGCATTGTTACAACCAGGAAATAATCTACCAAACACAAATAACACAATTTTAAGAAATTTGTTTATTGTTTTTTGTAGAAATTTTTAAACAGAATTATATTTCTTAAAAAGTTTAGCTTTTTCAAAGTTTCTGTAAATACAAGGGTGTGTTTAGTGTTGAGAGATATTTTTTTTTTAGAACTGTGGTCTAAACTACCTCCATGATAAAATTTTTATAGCAAAGTTGTATAATTAGTGTTCATTGTAAGTTGAACCAGAAAATTTGCACTGAAATATTTTTAATATGTTTACTGTATCATCTTTCAATAAGAATATAATTAATAAATATAATGTGTGTGTGTGTGTATTTATTTATTTTTTTCCACATAAGATATCAACCCAGAGGTGTCTTACACGAGGGGAAAAAAATTGTTGAACTGATGGAGGATGAATGCTGATGCAGCACCACAGACACTTGTGATAATGGGCATTGCAGCAGTGGTAATGGGCAGTCTTTGAATTTACCACAGCCTTCATGAAGCATTTTAGACAGCTGAAATTCGGTGTGGCTTTTTTGAATTTGTTCTGAAAAACGTGAGTTGGTGCTGTGGACTGTGTGACAAGAAGTTTGTGCAGTCAACTAATACGTTGTGATTAGCAGCTATCGGATTCTGGAGTTTTCAAGCCCCAAAGAGCAGAGGAGCGTGCAAGTGTTCTACTTAGCTTTTAACCCACATTATGTAATGTCCGAGCTAATAGCCAGGTTGTTAAATTTTGAAATTTGAATAATTACTTACAGTCTACTTGAGGTTGAGAAGTAAAATGTTTCTATCATTGTTTGTCAATATGACAACTTTAGAATGTGATCATATACTTTGATATATGAATCACACTATATTATAGGGTAAGTGTACTTTTAAGGCCACCAAAATCAGGTTTTCAGGTATGTTTAATAGATATTCTTCTGATTTCTATTTGATATCTCTGGGGAAAAGGCAAGGTCATTTGAAAATGTATGCATTTGTTTATGTACATGTTTAGAATATTAAATGGTGATATTTTATGAAATATGTCAGAAGTGTGGTATGGACCTTATTGACAAAATAAAAATGTTGTTGATTAAGGAGGCCTTGACTTACACAGGGGTGTGATTATTTTCGTAACTGGGATTTTCTCTCAATAGAGTTAATTGTGTTGAATATAGATTCTTCTAAACTAGGTGCACTGGGATAGACACTTGACTCCCACAATACACACTCCAGCCACTGGGGGGGGGGTCTTACTTTTCTTGAGATCTTGAAGTGGAGCCTTTAAAGGGGAGGACCTCTGGTATTGGAGGCCAGATACCGGAGCGTCGTTTTGGATATATATAAGATGGTGGAAGTTTTGGGGCCGATTTTTCTCTAGTGCTCTGGAAACTGTTGCACCTCCAGATTACTACCTACCCTTTTGAATAATCTCTACATGCTTGGGCTGGTCGATCATGGAGTTAGCGCTTGGGTTCTTCGAGGATCTTTGGGTAAGAAGAGTGAACCCTCCCGAGTTCTCATTTCATCACAATAGCTTTCAACACCTTATTTTCATATTGTGGTACTTGCAACACATAGCCTTTAGGCTAGGGACACTAGTTACCCTTCTTTCCTTTAGACGATTTCATGGTGAAAAGGGGTTGGCTAGTGGTACGTAGCAAGTGGGGGCTTGTCCTGGGATAGATTTTGATCTAATTGTTGGCTGTGTGATTGTAACTTGATAGTTTTGTGCTCTGTTGAGATTAGCTGTTTGCTAAGGCTGTTAGCTGTTTGCTAAGGTGGGTATTGGATTGCAGAGTTGCTTGATTGTATACAGTCTAGACCTTTGGTAATTGGGTATGTTTGGTTGAGTTCTCAGGAAATCTGATTTGGTGATGTTGATTTGACTCAAAAATACCTGTTGGAAATTGTGGCCTACTTGGGGCTTCTTGAGTTGTATGTGTTCTTTCAGAAGTCCTATGAGAGGACTTGAGGTAAGGTGGCCAAAATTGTCAAGTACTTTTAGTTTTGTAGTCATACTTTGGTGGTACTTAGGGATTTTAGGCCAATAGGGGAATATAGGTTACCTCTTGGTGTTTGAATTTTAGTAGCCTTAGAGTCAGGGGTCTCTGGTCTGTCCTCATTTCGGCTGGGGGGCTTTTGGTATTTTAAAAATGTTTTCCCAAAAATGTCTCAGTTTGATCCGGAAAGTTTTATCCAAGCCCATCTGCAGACATCGGACTGGATAAAATTAAAGAAGCCTCAGTTGCTCCAGCTTGCTGAATATTATGAGATTGAGGTAGATTCAGAGTTGAATAAAATTAAGATAGTAGATCCTTGTTCAGTCCCTAGGTTTGAGTGACTCCGTCATTGAGGCAAGATTGGCTAGGGAACAAGCAGAGAGGAGTAGGCGAGAGAAGGAGAAGGATAGTTTGAGGGAGCTGGAGTTAGCTAAGATTGAGTTGGAGAAGGTTAAACTCTCGCAGATGGAGAGTCAACAACAGCGCAGACATGAGACTCGGTTTGATGTATCCAAATGTCTACATCTAATGCCAAAATTTCAGGAAGACGAGGTAGATGTGTTTTTTGATGCCTTTGAGAATATAGCCACGGAATTAGCTTGGCTGGAAAATTGTTGGACCGTTTTGGTTCAGAGTGTCCTGTAGGGGAAAGCTCGGGAGGCTTATGCAGCTTTGAATTCTGCACACTCCATGGAGTATGACACGGTACACTTTATGCAATGGCATGGCACCAAACAAACTTCCCACACCTTGAAGCAACACTGAAGAGTCATTGAAACTGGCTAATCACGAACCCCTTGTAACAACAAGGACTGAACTGCACCAGTGTCCCTGAAAATTTTAATTTTGGTTTCTGGCTCCCCAGAACCAATGGACACTGTACAGCAGGAGACAAACCCATCATACAGAGAGGGGGTTATTTCAGACTCAGGATCCACACAATTAATAGTCCTCTCTGAACCAACTACCAATGCCACAGATTTTGAAGAGTCAGTATAAGACCCACGTCTGCACTTCTGCAGAACTGGACAACCTGATTTTATATGGCCAGGTTTTCTACAATAATGGCAGATTATTTCTCCCGAGGGAGTAGAATTTACAGGTTTTTGAAGTTGAGTATGAGGTTTAGAGCCAGATGGCCCTTCCCTATGACTTTTAGTCTCTGCTGATTTAACCTCTATATTAGCCTTTCTCCAACCACTGATCTCTCTTTCACTCTCGACTCCTTATGGGTAAATTCGTAAGTATCTGCCATCATAGCAGCCTTTTTAACTTCAGTCGCCCCATGACATTAAGTAGTACATAGATGTAAGTTGCCATTTTTAAGTACTGCCAACTTATGTTACCCAAGTTAACATAATTCCACAAGAGTCCTGTTTACTTAATAGAATTTAGGAAACCGATTGCCTTAGAAAAATAAAGTAAGCACAACAAAGAATTATTATTCAGTAGTACTTTTGGTTTATTTTAATCAAATTCCATTACATCACAGAGCACATCAGCCTATCTAAATACATAAAGTTACCCAAAAATAAAATTAATTCCACATTTAAGTCAATTAAAAATATTTTTTAAAAGAAAACCTCCAGTAATCTTTATTCTTGAATGACTCAAATGGCACAGTCTGTGTAATAAACAAAAATGTACAATAATGTTTAATGCACTTAACCAAGCTAAAGTTTTGCACAATAAATTTAAGTGCTTTGACACATTATGAACAACACAAGAACATTTTGCAAGTGCAAACCATATAAATGAGAGCCTAACATCAATAAGAGGGTAAAGCTGGGTCCATCGAAACTTAGAAATCCCTTAAATTATTTTGGGCTCAGATTGCCTACTCCCAGGTTTAGCAAGTCAAATGTGTTCTCCAGTCTTTTGGGATAGTCCAAATGAAGGTTGTATAGTAGTTCAAATGTCAGGCAAATAGCTTGAGCATGGTTTTCAATGTTCTCCATAATGTTACCTTCCAGTATGATATTAATGCTAGATGGCTCAAAGTGTATGGCATTTGGACCTGGTTGCTGGCTGTCTTCAGGTATAACAGTCAATAACCCATCAGGAACCTGAATGAAATCTGTGATGGTATCTGAATCCTGCAGACAAAAGGTAAATATAATGAAAAAAATATATTATTGCAAAACCTTCATGTCTTCACTAAGTAAATTTTAATTATACAATTTGATGTAATACTTACAAAACAGACCTTGAAGTACTCACTGCCTAATCTCCAAGATAAACCTGGAAGACAACGAAGGACAGCAGTCCACATTGCTGTAATATCCTGGATCTACAAGTTAAGAAAAAACAAACCAAAATATCTAAAAATAAACATGAGACAAATGTGTGATAAATTATAAGTTAAAACACATAGGTGTCTGTGTTCTATAATATATGTTACCATCCCATTAAAACAGGATTCATCTGCTAAAAAAAATATTATTGGGTGTTTGTGCTGTTTTGTTTAACTTGTCTGTCTTTGGGCTCCCTGGTTTTAGAAAGTCTATTAAAAATGAAGAAACATTACACAGCACAAAAATAACTGATTTGTCTTTAATAGTTTTCGGGAAATAGTGCAGCTCCATGGCAAATAAATGTTGGTTCTCATGTTTGGAATTAGTTGATAATGACAAGTCTACAGGAAAACTAACCAACCTTAAAGGAACACTAGCTAAGATCAGTGGAGCATCACAATGATTTTGAAGCTGTAATTAAGCTAAAAAATTAAGGTAAAAAATATTATCTAGTGTTCCATTAAGGAGGTGACTGGATCACTCTTATATAAGTAACATTCCAAATTGTAATAAAAAGATTCCTTACCTTAATTTCAACTTGGGCAACAATGTCTGCAAGTGTACTGCCAATAATTCCTTTCCTGGATTTAAAGATCTCAAGGAATCGTGGGGTGTGACGGTCCAAGGCCTCAAAAAAGTCTTGTTCAAGATCTTTACTTGCCACCCTTGTGAACTCAGCAAAAACCTTTAGGAAAAACACAGCACACATAGAGCCATAATTCGATTTGTACCACATTAACAGATTACACAAATTAAAATACATTTACTCTTGTAGAAGTAATATGTTCATGTTAATATGATTGTATGTTTTATTTTACATAAATTACATATTTGTTACCATACCTGCTGCTTTCTGAAAAGGGCTGGCCAGCGCTCCAACATGCGTTTCACTGGTGGCTGTAACCACCATGTTTCTGTATCTGTAATGTCTAAGCAGTTGCCCTTTCTTTCATACACAAATTTGCAAAATTTACATGCCCACTGCATCTGATTTAGTTGTGTTCAAGCTGCAAAAAAGAAGAACATTTTTTTTAAAAATGGATTCAAACATTGTAGATATAGTGCTCACACAAGGTAAAGTGTGTTTCATAAAATGTCAGCCCTGTGCTTACAAAAAAAAAGGCTAACCCGTGTCTTCTATATTATTTATTAAACGTGCTCTGTTAACGTCGACTTGGTATGTGTTGTAAATAATTGTTTTATCCATGTTATACGGAGCGCTGTTGGAGTATTTTTCCGGTGAACACATTCACACAAGACTTGAAGTTATGTAAGACACTTCAGACAAAAGGTTAACCCCAACAAAGTTATGCCTTAACCAGCTTTGCATTTGCCGTTACAAATATGGAGCTTTGCCTGGGTCACGGTTTTTTAAAAAAAAGTAACCTCTGCCGCTTTTGACTCACCATTGAGTTATGCTATGGCTTCAACAGAAATTTTGTGCGGGCTGCGCGATCTCTCAGGTTTTTTTTTTGCGAGCTTTGCGATCTCTCTGAGGGTTTTGTGCGTGCTGCGCGCTCTCTCTGTGTGTTTTGTGCAAACTGCGCGCTCTCGCTGAATGTTTTGTGCAAACTGCGCGCTCTCGCTGAATGTTTTGTGCGCGCTGCACGCTCTCTCAGGTTTTTTTTTTTGCGAGCTTTGCGCTCTCTCTGAGTGTTTTGTGCAAACTGCGCGATCTCTCTTTAGTTTTTTTTGTGAGCTTTGCGATCTCTCTGTGTGTTTTGTGCGAACTGCGCGCTCTCTCTGAGGTTTTTTTGCGAGCTTTGCGCTCTCTGTGTGTTTTGTGCAAACTGCGCGCTCTCGCTGAGGGTTTTGTGCGTGCTGCGCGCTCTCGCTGAGGGTTTTGTGCATGCTGCGCGCTCTGGCTGAGGGTTTTGTGCATGCTGCGCGCTCTCGCTGAGTGTTTTGTGCAATCTGCGCGCTCTCTCTGAGTGTTTTGTGCAAACTGCGTGCTCTCTGAGTGTTTTGTGCAAACTGCGCGCTCTCTCTGAGTGTTTTGTGCGTGCTGCCCGCTCTCTCTGACTGATTTGTGCAGCTTGTACTTTCCACTTCGGACGTCAGTCGCATGCTGAGCAGAGTGAATGCACGGAAGGCAGCTGGCCCTGATGGTGTACCTGGCCGTGTGCTAAGAGCTTTGTAAATTAGTTTTTGCTAAGAGCTTTGTAAATTGTAAATTGTGCTAAGAGCTTTGCTATGGAACTTGCGGGTGTCTTCACTCACATCTTTAATGTTTCGCTTGCTCAGGCAGCTGTACCATCTATCTTTAAATCAGCCATCGTTGTGCCTGTGCCTAAGCATTCTACTGCTTCAGACTTTAATGACTTTTGACCTGTAGCACTCACCCCAATAATTTCCAAGTGCTTTAAAAGACTAATTCTTTCTCACTTGAAATCCTGCCTGCCTGCCTGCTAGGCTGGACCCACACCACTATGCTTATCGTAGCAACAGATCCACCGAGGACGCTATCTCAACAGCACTACACACTGCACTAACCCACCTCGCTTGGAAGCATAAGGAAGCATAAAGTAATCTAAATCTCCCTGGTAGGCGGCTGCGTTGACCTTGGACCTCAGAACATAAAGTGGACCCACACCAGCAGATGACATGGGACACCAAACCGCCACTGACTGTGGAAACTTTACAGGGTACCTCGAACAATGTGGATTCCGTGCCTCTCCTCTCTTCCTCCAGATTCTGGGACCTTGATTTCTATAGGAAATGGTCCTTGGTCTTCCAGGACCAAGATGGCATCGCGATCACACTGCGAGACTCAGCGTCTTACCAGTTTTAGTGATGTTATACTTCTGTACTTAGCTATCTCCAGTTTTCTTGCACAAATAACTCTTGCGAACTACAGCTACGAGAGACAGACACTTTTGGAAATTAACATTCACTGCACAAACACCGGATTCACGCAATCTTTGACTGTCTGTCTTATTCCTCTCTTCTCCTCAAAGAATTCTTTGAGCGTCGATCTTCCTTCCTGGTGATACTTAATCATTAATTTTAAGTTTGCCATAATAATTAACATTCCCTAATCAGAAGCCCTGGATGAACAGACAAGTTCGCACTCTGCTCAAAGCCAGAGATGCTGCCTTCAGATCAGGACGCCGGGAAGCATACAGCTTGGTCAGAGCTAACCTGAGGAGAGGAATAGCTATAGCCAAGCACTGCTACAAACGCCGGTCCTGGTTCACAAAAAAAAACAAAAGCAGATGCACATAAATGGAAAAACCTAATGCGTACAAAAGAAGGGCAAAAAACAAGACTGGTGGTCTGAGATTTCTTACCATGGCATCCCTCAGCATAGAAGCGCTCAGGGTACGAGCGTCCTTTGTACCGCCCACTGGAGTTCCTGGCAATATGAAGAGACTAATAGCTATAGCCAAGCACTGCTACAAACGCCGGATTGAGGAGCACTTTACCTCCTCTGACCCTCGGCATATGTGGCAGGGAATACACGCCCTGACTGACTATAAACCAACTAGCTTTGTTCCATCTACCAACAGTGCTTCACTCCCTGATGAGCTGAACAACTTTTACACTCGTTTCGACCAGATGATATTGATTTCTTCAATAAACGATCCTCCACCGACGACAACCCACTTGTACTTTCCACTTCGGACGTCAGTCGCATGCTGAGCAGAGTGAATGCACGGAAGGCAGCTGGCCCTGGTGGTGTACCTGGCCGTGTACTAAGAGCTTGTGCTGTGGAACTTGCGGGTGTCTTCGCTCTCAACAGCACTACACACTGCACTAACCCACCCCGCTTGGAAGCATAAGGAAGCATAAAGTAATCTAAATCTCCCTGGTAGGCGGCTGCGTTGACCTTGGACCTCAGAAAATACAGTGGACCCACACCAGCAGATGACATGGGACCCCAAACCGCCACTTACTGTGGAAACTTTACAGGGTACCTCGAGCAATGTGGATTCCGTGCCTCTCCTCTCTTCCTCCAGATTCTGGGACCTTGATATCCATAGGAAATGGTCCTTGGTCTCCCAGGACCAAGATGGCATCGCGATCACACTGCGAGGCTCAGCGTCTTACCGGTTTTAGTGATGTTATACTTCTGTACTTAGCTATCTCCAGTTTTCTTGCGCAAATAACTCTTGCGAACTACAGTTACGACAGACAGACACTTTTTGAAATTAACATTCACTGCACAAACACCGGATTCAGCATCGGTTCGACTTTAACCAGCTTCAAAACAACACCCCTCCCCCATCTTGGACTTTCCGATCATCTTTCTTTGTTCCTGCTTCCCAAATACACTCCAGTCATGCAGAGGATTAAGCCTTCAACCAGAACTGTAAAGTTCTGGATGGATGGGGCTGACTCCTTCCTTCAGCAACAGTTCCAGCACACCGACTGGAGTGAGTATGCTGCCCGAGCCTCCACAGGCTCACACATCCACTTGGACACCTACACTAACTCTGTCCTGAAACACATCAACAACTGTGTGGACTGACTTTGACTGTCTGTCTTATTCCTGTCTTCTCCTCAAAGAATTCTTTGAGCATCGATCTTTCTTCCTGGTGATACTTAATCATTAAATTTAAGTTTGCCATAACAATTAACATTCCCTATTCAAATGCCCTGGATAAACAGAGAGGTTCGCACATTGCTCAAAGCCAGAGATGCTGCCTTCAGATCAGGACGCCGGGAAGCATACAGCTTGGCCAGAGCTAACCTGAGGAGAGGAATAGCTATAGCCAAGCACTGCTACAAACGCCGGTCCTGATTTACAGAAAAAAGAAAAGCAGATGCACATAAATGGAGAAACCTAATGCATACAAAAGAAGGGCAAAAAACAAGACTGGTGGTCCGAGATTTCTTGGCATGGCATCCCTCAGCATAGAAGCGCTCAGGGTACAAGCGTCCTTTGTACCGCCCACTGGAGTTCCTGGCAATATGAAGAGACTAACAGCTATAGCCAAGCACTGCTACAAACTCTGGATTGAGGAGCACTTTACCTCCTCTGACCCTCGGCGTATGTGGCAGGGAATACACACCCTGACTGACTATAAACCAACTAGCTTTGTTCCATCTACCAACAGTGCTTCACTCCCTGATGAGCTGAACAACTTCTACGCTCGTTTCGACCAGATGATATTGATATCTTCAATAAACGATCCTCCACCGACAACAACCCACTTGTACTTTCCAATTCGGACGTCAGTCGCATGCTGAGCAGAGTGAATGCACGGAAGGCAACTGGCCCTGGTGGTGTACCTGGCCGTGTGCTAAGAGCTTGTGCTGTGGAACTTGCGGGTGTCTTTGCTCACATCTTTAATGTTTCGCTTGCCCAGGCAGCTGTACCTTCTATCTTTAAATCAGCCATCCTTGTGCCTGTGCCTAAGCATTCTACTGCTTCAGACTTTAATGAATTTTGACCTGTAGCACTCACCCCAATAATTTCCAAGTGCTTTAAAAGACTAGTTCTTTCTCACTTGAAATCCTGCCTGCCTGCTACGCTGGACCCACACCAGTTTGCTTATCATAGCAACAGATCCACAGAGGACGCTATCTCAACAGCACTGCACTAACCCACCTGGACTGTCAAAACTCATAGGTGAGAATGCTGTTCCTCGATTTTAGTTCTGCATTCAACACAGTGATTCCGTCTATGCTGATATCCAAACTCCACCCTCTGGGTATCAGCACATCACTCTGCCACTGGATTTTAGACTTCCTGTCTAACAGACCCCAATCTGTTAGATTAGGCAACCTTCATTCATCAACCATCACCTTGAACACTGGCGTTTCACAAGGTTGTGTTCTTAGCCCGATTCTGTACTCTCTCTTCACCCATGACTGTGTACCTGCCTATGGTTCAAACACCGTAGTCAAATTCGCAGATGACACCATGGTGATAGGCTTGATTACAGACAATAATGAAACGCCCTACCGGGATGAAGTACAGCATCTGTCCTTGTGGTGCCAAAAGAATAACCTGGTACTAAACACGCTCAAAACAAAGGAGATCATCATGGACCTCAGACGGACTAGGAACCAAGCTCACGCCCCCATTCACATCAACGGAACTGCAGTGGATCAGGTGTCCAGTTTCAAGTTCCTTCGAGGACATCTACCATAAACGCTGCCTGGGCAGGGCAAGAAATATCGTCAAGGACGTCACACACCCAAATCATGGACTTTTCAGCCTTTTACCATCTGGCAGACGTTACAGGAGCCTCTTTTCCCGCACTAACAGGTTTCGTAAAAGTTTTTTTTTCCTGAGGCTGTTATCCGGATGAACACTATTCAGGCACTTTAAATAAATCTTGCACAATCATTTCACTGCACCTTCTGTAAAGCTGTATTTCATTCATCCTTCAGTACATAATGCATCACCTACACAATGTTACTTTGCTTACATATTTTATATTTCAATATGTATATATGGTTACTTTAACTTCCATAATCACAATGTCATATCACTACTGCACTTTATGTAAATTATGTAAATAATGTTATATATTGCACTTCTGGTTAGATGCTAACTACATTCCATTGGCCCTGTACTTGTACTCTGCACAATGACAATAAAGTTGAATCTAATCTCATCTAATTTATTTTAATCAGGGAACATAACTTTGGACCACTCAGGAGCAGTCCAGTCCTTTTTCCTGACGCTGTCTCTTGTTCAAGAGTGGCTTGGCATAAGGAACATGACAGCTGACACCCATGTCTTGCATACATTCAAATTTTATGACCAGCACCTGTATGTGCTTGTATAATTTTAATTTCTTAACATTGAGGTTGCCCAGAAGCTCAATGTTGTATTGCAACTCTTCGCTTCCACATTAAATTACCTGACGCTGGATTATAACTTACTTCTGAACGTCATTGTTCCATTATCTTGGGCATGATTTTAATGTGTGAGCAATCTTTTTATGCTGACTATATGCAGGTGTATTGTTTAACACTAGAACTACCAAACCGCTGCCATTTGGCAATTATACCTTTAAATCCCAAAGAACTGCCATTTGGCAGGTGTGAACAGCTCTTCTCACCTCCAGTGTTATGTAAATGAGGCCTTTACATTTGAAAGGAGACACTCTACTGCACTCCACACTCTTCTCTGCAGCAAGTTGGTGAACCCCCACCCACAAAAAAAGTCAACATTACCAGACATTTAGATTCAAGGTAGTTTTATTGGTATATGAACAGGAAAGAAACATTTTGCTTGGTTTCCCTGTACAATGAAATAGTAATAAAGGAAGTAATGAAAGATTAAATAAGCATGCAACAATATGTTAACAAAAGTATTCATGAATAGAAATGTAAACTTTACAGAAATATAAACTATGTGCTTCATGCCACACTGTGCCATCTTTTGCCGTCTCTGTCAGCCACCCGTGTGTCTCCATGCGACCTCTCTTTCCTGGAGGTGGTGAAGTCTCCTCATCTACAGGACCATATGTTTGAGAATTGATTAGTGAAAGGTTCAAATAATGTGAAATTGACACAAACATGGTATTTGAATTATAATTCCAAAACATCTGAAGTATGCCTCCTTTGTGCTAATGTAGGATTGTTTTCACAGTGCAAAAAGTGGCATATTGATTAGTCAAAATAGCTCTGATATTTTGTAACCTTATTTTAAGTAGTTTTTGTCTTTTGAAAAACTGCCAATAGGTAAAGATATTTTTTAATAAATTTATACAAAAAAACAACCCTCAGCTAGTTGTAAAAAAAGACATTTTTACTTAAACTTTTTAAAACCCAAAGTAAAAGAATCGTATCAGGACATTTTGTCTTGTTTTAAGTCAAAATACAAGTCAAAATTACTCAAATTAAAATAGAATAATATTCTTGAGCAATTTTAACTTCAAGATTGTACTTTTTGCAGTGTGTCTCTTCCAAAATCACAACAGCTATAACCAGCAAACAAACATAGAAAATTTAGGAAATCTTACCAGAAGAGATTTCAGAGTCACCGCTCTGATGGAAACGCCCATGCCCACGTTGTGCTCGGCCCGCCCGAAATAACCTCCTATGCAGAAGGGGTGCGACATGCCTGGGATCCTCTCTGACGTTGACGAGGGTCCAAGATTTCTTAACATGACATTCCTTAGCATAGAAGCGCTTGTACAAGTGTCCTTGTACCGCCCACTGGAGTTCCTGGCAATACGAAGAGGACGGAGATAAAAGGGAGATGACGAGGCACCAATAAGGGAATGTTTGGGTTGATGGAACGAGACATGATCTAATAATGGTGTACGTGACTGGGGTCCTATATATGGCTTGGATTTGTTCAATAAATTCAAGAGATAAGAGAGAATCTTTGACTGTCTGTCTTATTCCTCTCTTCTCCTCAAAGAATTCTTTGAGCGTCGATCTTTCTTCCTGGTGATACTTAATCATTAATTTTAAGTTTGCCATAATAATTAACATTCCCTAATCAGAAGCCCTGGATGAACAGAGAGGTTCGCACTCTGCTCAAAGCCAGAGATGCTGCCTTCAGATCAGGATGCAGGGAAGCATACAGCTTGGTCAGAGCTAACCTGAGGAGAGGAATAGCTATAGCCAAGCACTGCTACAAACGCCGGTCCTGATTCACAAAAAAAACAAAAGCAGATGCACATAAATGGAAAAACCTAATGCGTACAAAAGAAGGGCAAAAAACAAGACTGGTGGTCTGAGATTTCTTACCATGGCATCCCTCAGCATAGAAGCGCTCAGGGTACGAGCGTCCTTTGTACCGCCCACTGGAGTTCCTGGCAATATGAAGAGACTAATAGCTATAGCCAAGCACTGCTACAAACTCTGGATTGAGGAGCACTTTACCTCCTCTGACCCTCGGCGTATGTGGCAGGGAATACACACCCTGACTGACACTGACACACCCATCTCAGTTACCTCCATCGTGTATATTTGTAATATTGTACTATAGTGAGAAAGGTTTATTCTATTTTATTTCACTCAGCATGTAGCCAGATAGGCTATTTACTTTGGTGCAGTTTATTATATAAAGTTTATGCACTTTATTAACAAGTTTTCCAGTGTCTGCAGTCATCTTTCTCTAAAACTCACACAAAGACATTATTTGAACTATAATTCCAAAACACCTCAAGTCTGCCTCCTTTGTACTAATTTTGGATTGTTTTCTCACTGATGATTTGTCAAAATAGCTAAAGTTCAGATTTTAAGTAAATTTGCCTTTTGAAAAACTGCCTCCTTTGTACTAATGTAGGATTGTTTTCACAGTGCAAAAAGTGGCATATTGATTAGTCAAAATAGCTCTGATATGTTGTAACCTTAAAAAACATTTTTTCTTGTTTTAAGTCAAAATATCTCACCCCATTGGCAAAGTGTTTTTCTTGACAAGTAAATATGACTCAAATTAAACTTAAATACTATTTTTGAGCAATTTTTACTTAACTGATTTTTTTATTTATATTTCTCAAGGTTTTTGTAGGTTTCACATCAAATAATACTGCATTAGATCAACAAATATAAACTAAAAAGCTTAAATAATTCTTTATTGTGTGTATTCTAAATAAACAAGTATTATTTCATTATATTTTTGAAAGATTATAATAATAATTATCAGCAGCTGAGAAAACTGCCAAAGTACCAAAATATTTTTTATTTGTTGAGACTGTTGCCCTAAACTAAACTCCTGAAAGTCTGTACCTGCTGTGACTCTCAGAGCTTTGTCAGTCAACACAGTTCACACTATCACCCATCCCCCCGTTTTAGCACCTAGTAGTGGCTTAATGTACATAACAAAAGGTGGCCTAATGGGTTGCAAATTACCCCAGCACTGCCATTTGGCAGCCTCTGGTAGAAAAAGGGGGTATATGAAAATCCTGATAGTTCTAGTGTTGACATTCTGACTGGTGTTCGCTCAGAAGCTTTTAAATTTTTCGCTTCCACCTTAAGTAATGCAGCAGTAACATTAGCTAACTTGAAAATTTGAAAGTAAGGCGTTCGGACAAGAGTTTCAGAAGGACAGGCTGGCTCACTGTGGTTACGTGTTTGTCGGTTTACTGGCATTATAAATATATCAAAGATAGTTGGAAACTTTGTGAAAGGACGTTTGTGTTGCCTTATCAAAGTAGCCAACACTTTAAAAATGTTAATGTCTATGGATGTTGGGCATGTTAAAAGTATTAAAAACATTACAAAACACTTCAACGAATGATAAATATATACGCCTGTAATGGAATATATTGGAATCGGGACGTTCCGGGAGCCACCTGGTGGATTGATGCAAAAGTGCGGGTAAAAGGCCCAAACTTTGAGGATTTTTAGCTCTCACCACGTGTGCCCAGGACCCGACCCCGGGCTCTGCAAAGTAAATCGTCTAGGGGGCGCCGCGCGCTAGGCCGATAAGGTCCACCAAGCGGCGTATCATATATGTGGATTGGGATGGTGTGGTACTACGAAGAGGTAAGCAACTGCTATTTTGTCCACTAAATGGCTTTTCGGAACTAAGACCCCACCACCACCTGTTAGGTCTAAATGGAATTGTGGACCCATTTGTGGCCACATACTTATATATGTTAAGATAGGATAAATCTCCTTCAAAATTATATTGAACAAAAAAATCTGAATTAAAAAAGGGCTTTTTTCAGCAGTAAATTCAGTGGTGGTTGAAGTGAGGGGTATATATATCTATGTTTGTGTGCGCTTTTAAACGTATTTATGTTTATATAAATATTATGTTTGTATAATGTTTATACAAAATCTCATAAACATTGTTCAGAACATTAAACACTGGAATTGTTTCCATTATTTGGTAAGTTAAGGCTTTATGTTGTTTCAGCAATAACGCCATACACCAGTTGGTGGCAGTAAAGCATCATGATTCACGAAATACACAAACTTAACGTGTTAACACGTTCATAACGCGTCAATACCTTAACGTGTTAACACGAAATTATACGCTACGTGTCAACACGGAGAATCCAACACGTTTAGAGCATAATTTAAAACAAATGAAAAAAAAACAGAGGAATTCAAGTTTATAAAGTGTATTGGACTAAAAACAATAAGCTTGTAGCCTACTTAGTGTATACTCAAATACCTACATGCAAAATTGAGCCATGCTTTGGTACTGCGTTCTTATAATGTTTTTTGTGAATTGACTACACTCGGCTCAGAGTCACAGTCAGAAAACAGCGTTGGCCCACAGCAGGCTCAGTGTCACTTTTCTGAGTGTTCTTCGTCAGTAGTCATGGGGGTCCAGGTGTAAGGAATGTCGTTGGTCTCTAAGCGTATTGGATTTGACCATGTTTTTTATGAGATTTTGTATTAACATTATACATATATAAATACGTTTAAAAGCACACACACACACACACACACACACACACATATATATATATATATATATATATATATATATATATATATATATATATATATATATATATATATATATAACCCCTCACTTCAACCACCACTGAACTGCTGAAAAAGCCCTTTTTTAATTCAGAATTTTTTGTTCAATTTCATTTTGAAGGAGATTTATCCTCTCTTAATTTATATATAGAAGTAGATACACATAATTAAATAAAACATGAGTAACTTAATGTATCGTTAAACATACAATACGTTTACAGAAAGAGGAGGATCTGGAAAGTTAATTTCACCATGGGTTTGTATTGACACTGTATTGTTTAGCAGTATGCTATTAAAAGAATGCACATAATTTATCAATGTCAAATCTCAGTATGTGTCACACACATAGTGTGAGAGAATAGTGATGTTTGTTTGATATACAATTATGAAAAGCTTTAGAGCATGTTATGAATGAAGTTATATAATAATATGCATGTTTACAAATTTTAAGGTACTAAACACCAGAGGTTTTTTATTGTGAAAAATTAACTTCCAGTTGCTATGGGGATCAGCTTACTAATATTGCTGTCTTCACACTGCTCACGTAGGGCTCAACGTAGCCATAGGTCAGTGCTTCGCTCACTATGTTATGAATAATTCAGATGAAACGTAGGGACTACGTTCACAAAGGATTTATGTTTCGTGTCAGCTACAGTGTGTGATGTAAATCCAATCATGAATATGTAAGTAGGCCCGTATGGATTAGTTAAATGCTGTTTTAACTACAGTAACTGAAAAATATCACTGGTGAACGAGACAAAATACATATTCAATTATAACTGATATCACAACAAAAATATAGAATTAGAAACAGTACATAAAAACCCAAACAAAGTGTAGTGTAGCGAAACTGGTGGACTCTCTCTTTGTCTGTGTGTAGATGGATATAATCTCGGTGTGGGGACTAAAACTTGTTTACAGACTCACATTTTTAGTTATACAAATACACGCATTTTTGTGTGTGTACGATTGTTTACATGTGTAAGGAAGAGACGTTATAAAAAATAACTAAATACTCTATAAAGGACTTAAATCCAGGATAATAAGTCTGAATTAATGAAGACACGGCCCCTGTGCATAACTCGTGCGGGAGTTTAAATATCATTTGATTAGAATACAACACTTTTCATGTGTTTAATGAATATATTTTTTGTTAAATATTGGTTTTAATCATAACATAAATGTGTCGCTTTGTCAGTTAGCGAAGTTACATCAGCCAGTAATGTTAAGCTACAGCCCGGTCTCACACCTACTCGTGATATAGTAATCTGCAATTCGTGACATATCGCATATTTTCAGCATGAATTGCAGTCTCCTATATATGTGACTATATCACAAGTAGGTGTGAGACCAGGTTGTAAGCTATCACTACCTCGGGATGTAAAGGTCTTCCATGTGTCTTAGCAAATTACAAATAATTAAAATAAATGTTTTACAGTTACTGAAAGACATCTACGAAGAAATGTACTGCTTAAATATAATATATAACACTTGTGTCAAATATATTGCAATTGGGATGGTTAAAGTAAAGACTTATACATTTTGGGAAAACATTTTATATAGTTAAAAAAAATACATGTTTCCATACAGCCCAAGTCCCTCTGATCCTTTTTCTGTAATTAGAAGTGTAAAATTCTACTGTCAAAAACCCATATATGTTTTTGACTGGAATATATTGGAAGTTGGATTATCAGATCTTGGCTTAGGAGTGAAATATCTTCAAAGTAAGACCAGTTTCGTCTAAGTCTGAGTGTCATCAACTCAGGGTGTGAGTTTGGAGATGATTGGAGGACATAAATTTTTTCACTTAAAAACAACTCATAGGGGGACCCCTTTTAGTTTTTTTGAGTGAAAATATTTATTCTCTCCAATCTTCTCCAAACTCACACGCTGAGTAAGATAGACCCAGACAAAGATAGACCCGTTTGTAAAAACCTCTTATGTTGTTCTGAAGCTGAGATCTGATAATCCTACTTCCAATATATTCAAGTCAAAAAAAAATATATGGATTTTGGACAGTAGAATTTTACAACTCCAAAGACAGATATGAGATCAGGGAGTCATGGGATATATGGCTAAATGTATTTTTAGACATTACAATTATGTTTTCCTAAAACGTGCTCTGATGACAATATGTAGTGATGGGACACCATCCCACTTTGAACATATTTGACACAATATATATGGTAATTGAACAAGCATCCCACTTACAATATATTTGAAGCCATAAGGATGTATGGTAATTGGACAACCATCTCATTTCCAATATATTTGACACCATCAGGATATAGGGGAATTGGACAACTATCCCACTTACAATATATTTGACACCATCAGGATGTATGGGAATTGGACAACCATCCCACTTCCAATATATTTGACACCATCAGAATATATTGCAATTGGACAACCATCCCACTTCCAATATATTAGACACCATCAGGATAACCATCCCACTTCCAATATATTTGACACCATCAGAATATATTGCAATTGGACAACCATCCCACTTCCAATATATTAGACACCATCAGGACAACCATCCCACTTCCAATATATTTGACACCATCAGAATATATTGCAATTGGACAACCATCCCTCTTCCAATATATTTGACACCATCAGGATGTATGGGAATTGGACAACCATCCCACTTCCAATATATTTGACACCATCAGAATATATTGCAATTGGACAACCATCCCACTTCCAATATATTAGACACCATCAGGACAACCATCCCACTTCCAATATATTTGACACCATCAGAATATATTGCAATTGGACAACCATCCCTCTTCCAATATATTTGACACCATC